>NW_018364540.1:50118-170912 GCF_002078875.1 Numida meleagris | reverse complement strand
TTCTCTTTCTCTTTCTCTTTCTCTTTCTCTTTCTCTTTCTCTTTCTCTTTCTCTTTCTCTTTCTCTTTCTCTTTCTCTTTCTCTTTCTCTTTCCCTCTTCCTCTCCCTTTCTCTCTCTTCCTTCCTTCATTCCTTCCTTGTTTCTTTTAAAAACTTACAAGAGGAGGAGGTAGCAGAGCAGAAATCAAGACAAAAGCCTTTTGCAGAAAAGAGGGCAGAGGACAAATTTCTCAGCACTACTTTCTCATAGTTACCATGTACTCACAAGCATATGCATGCATGTAGTAACACATGTCAACAGAATGTTTCCATGCTGGTGAAAGCCCAAGAAAGGGAAAGTGAAAAGAGAGATGCTCCTTAGAAGTTAAAAACCAAGAATTCTGCAACTAGAGGAATCAGGCTGACTCACAGAAATCTTCACAGACTTCTGTCAGTAGACCACAAAGGACCAAGGGGGAAGAAAAGATATCTAAAGTTCAGCTGACACTGTCAGAAGTGTGGCTCCGGGTGTTAGAAATATCCTATTCATTTCCTATTTCTGAACTACATAGCTCGTGTTGCCATGACATGATTGCTCATCTCAGGAAGAAGCCTCCTACATCTGTTTCATGAGCTACAACACGGCTATCTGGGGAGGAAGGGATGGTAATCTAGCACAGATTTTTATCTCCAGGTGGGGAAAGTCCCAAGGCAAGCAGCTATTGTTCTACGTTGTGGCCTGGGCAAGACAGCAGGAAAATAGGTGTTCTGGGGGCTGGGAGGACAGGGCAGAGACATGGGATATCCAGAGCAGGGAGGAGAGGTGCAGGCCCAGGTGCAGAGAGACAAACACAACGGGGTCTGACTAAGCCAGAGAGTATGCCTAGAGGATATTAATCTCTGCCTCCTTTCCAGTCCCATGTATGGTCTCTATAACAAAGCTCTTATTGGCAGCACCTTGAAGTAGACAATGGAACCTGTTTGGTGGAGGTCACATGGCACTCCTTGCCCTGGTAGGTCAAGAACTTGCACTTGGTTACTCTTATGGTTTGTGGACTTCTGTTTTAACCTTAGACTCTGAGCAGTCTAAGGATCAGACTGGGAACTGAGACTCAAGTCAGGGCAGACTCAATTCAAGCCAGAGAATTTGTGTTAAAGACACGTACAGAGAAGGTCCGAGGACACTGCTGATTCCACTGTTCTCTTTGCATCCACTTTAAGTGCAGAGCACCACATACCATTGCCTTCCTTCTTTCCTGGGTTATCTTTCCGGCTCGTCCATGGGCTGATGTGAAAAAATGATTTTTATAATTCTTATTTTTATTTTTTATTTTGATAATGGTATGAAATATAGTGTATTCCAGAAGCTTATGAGAGAGTGGATGAAATTCAAACAAAGTTCATATGTGAGTTCCTTCCTGTAAAGCTCTAATTAGTAAAACAAAGAATCTAAGGTCAAAACAAAAGGTTCCATAAAAACAAATGGGTCCTTTTTGTGCAAGAGCAACCATACAGTAGGAAACCAAAGAGCAGGACAGATTTGTGTGTCCCCTAAGATATGCACCACTTACTATGGACATCATCCTTAGGTACATCTATTGCTAAATCTGCGGATTGAATGGTGCCACCAAATATTTTTTTTTCTTCTTTTTGAGACACACATGGAAAACACTCTTTTTAAGCTCACTACGTTGTGTGAGCAATGCTGTCAAAATCATGGTCATTCTACAGATTTATGTTATGCATTTCTTTTACACCCCTTCATAAAAGCATCCAAAGTATCACAGTCTGATCTCTGCTCTCTGTTCACACAGCTGTGACCTGCTGATGTTCAGGCAGAAAACGTGTTTCCAAGTCCACCTGCACCACATATAGCTTTGCACTACGCACAGCCTGAGTGGATTCATAGTGAAGAGGTTGAACTTCACAGTTACCTAGATAAAAAATTGCATGCTTCATGTGAGAGAGTCTGACGACATGTTCTGTTCTCTCATTCCGTCCTGCCTCAGGCAGCCCTGCAATGACAGCAGGGAGAGGAAGAAGTCGTTAAAACAGTTAAGCCAGAGTTTCCTTCTTAGAAGGCTGATCCCGCCCAGTGCTGAGCACCTCCTGAATTAATTTTGCCTCTTACTGTTACCCAGATGATTTTGATAAACAGAACACATGCTGGTTGCAGTTCTGGGAACCCCAACTGCCCCAGGTCTGTTTTGAGTACTAATATAAGTACCAGCTTCTGATGTCATGTGCTACCTGAACAGAGGATCTGGATGCTGATAGTGCAGCATACAGTAGAAGCTGTTAGCTAAGTGAAAACGAGATATGAGTGCGCAAGTTTGTTCTAGCAAGATAGATCAGTGAAAGGCTACACAGGAGAATGATTTAGAGGGAACAAAGAACGGAGAAGGGTGGATCTGTTGGTATGCCTCGTGCCTCAGTTCGTACCACATCTGAGCTTGCAATATTGCATTGCTGTCGCTGCACTGTTAGGCTGTGAGAGTGCACACTCCAAGCAAGATGAATGGAGAGAATAAGAGAAAGGGGCTTAAAAGCCCAGGATAGCTGTGGTAAGCAAAATATGACATCCAACTAATCTATGAGAAATAGGGTAAGACACAATAGCAGCTCTACAGTCAGAGAGCACTCATGATACTAGCAAGCATGGTGTGCTGGCTTGGGACATGAATGAAAGCTTTTTGGGTCTGAATGTTACCAAATCCAGAAGTAGAGGTCATTTCGGTCAAACCGGAAGGAGATCTGCTGCCAGACTTGTGTGCCAGGGTGAAGCAGAACTCGTACGTGAGTGCCATTGGAGGATAGTCCAACAAAAACAGCATGAGTGGGTGTATGTCTTCCTCTTGCAGTTTGCGTGTTGATCTGACTCTTCAGTGTCACTTCTGCTTGTGGTCTGTGTGGATCTAGACAGTTCATTCAGTTCTAAGCTCTGTCATTTCTTTTGGTGTCCAGCGGAAAATTTTACAAGGCATCAGTTGGATACTGATTTTATATTTCCCAGTCCTTGGCTAATACCAGCATGTCTCCTATACTGTTTAACTGTGCTGTTTACAATCACTCGCTTCCATTCAGTCTCACTTCCACATACATGGGGAAAAAAATTAGGTTTTCAGTACTTCTAACTCACCCACTACTTCCCAGCTGCATTTCTCTATTCCCTCAAGACAAATTCTGCACAGAAGTCAGAGAAACAGACCTAATTTACAGCAGTGTCTGTTCACTCCAGGGATGATATGCTTTCCCCTAAAGCCTTGAAAGCATTCAGGCCATACATCTCTGTGAGTTAATTTAGAACATTTCCACTGGAGAGTGAGAAAAAGTTTTGAAAACCATGAAGTTTTACCTGTTTTAGCTTGCACTTCACTAGGCTTTCCATAGTTACAACCCATCTCACATGAGATGTGCAATTAAGTCACAGAGAAGCTGCTTTATTTCCTTTCCCATGCTCGGCTTGCTTTGCACTGTCATCCACTTCTGTTTCAGCAATCCCTGTTGTTTCAGGGACTTTAAACCTTAAGTTCCAAGCAGCCAAGTACTTTCAAAAAGGGGTCTAAAAGTTGTGTTTACGAAGTATCACTGTCAGCCCGTTCCACGAATGGCAACCCACTGACAAAGAAATGAAGCTGAGGAATGAACAACCAGAAGTGAACAAAAATACCAATTTTCACACACTTTGGAGAAGCATACGTTTTATTTGATTTATTTTTTAAACAAGAAACAGAAGGTTATTTGATTGATACAACATTGTATGAATGAATACATACGTTCAAAGCACTCAATACATTCTTCACTTGAAACATAAACTCCAGACAGAGTTGCTCAGACCAGTGAAGCAGCAGAAGGCCAACACAGTGGGCAGGCATGGCAGCAAGGTATCTTTTCATATACTTCTACAAGTTACATAAGTACATCTCCAGGCACAAACTTGGCTTAGGCATTTGCTAATGTTTTAACTGCTCATTAGCTGCTGCTGCGAAAGAACCATGATTATTAAACTATTTCTTCTAGCACACTACTGAAAAAAAACTACGTATTAAAAAAAAATAATGAAATGAAAATATGTATCACGTATAAAAAACAGTTTATTTTGAAAAGCCACATTCAACTTGATTCTGGATTGTTTCTGAGATGAATGACAACTACTGCCATTGCTGAAGGAAATAATAAGAGGTAGAAATAGCAATGCAATTAACATATAGGCAAATGAATCTGCTTTCTTCAGTTCCATGAGGTCTGATAGAAAAACATACTTAAAATCCAACTTTAGCCATTTAAAAAGCTGACTTACACAATATTATTGATTAAGGTTTACTCCATTCTAACAAGCTTTGAACAGTTTTCGAACATATAACATATGAAAATTCAAAAGTAGCCCATTCCTCACGATGATCCAAACTTCAGAGTCCATCCAGGCAGCTACTGCTTTGGCAGAATGACTGAACACTGCGCAGTCGTCTGAAATGCAAAAAGTCAAAGTACATGAGTGCTGTTAATGCAAAGCAGATTTACTTTCTTCAAGGCAGACTACACAACTATCATTCAGTTTACAAGGAGGTGCAACTCTTTCCATGTATGTAGCATTTCCAAACTTCCTGAATGCCACATAAGCTTGAAGAGTTACAGGGAGGACACAAGGACTTGCCCTTACAATCTTTTACACCTATGTAACAGGTGTGTTGGTATTGACAGTCAACAGATAATCTTGCAGAAACACTAGACTAAAATTAAGGTATTTTGGTTTGCAGGCTACAAATAAAAAATTGTGCAGCTTATTTTTTGTTTACATGAATTAGCTGTCTTCATAGAAGGCTCTTTACGAAAGTAATCAGGATGCTCTGAAAGTGAAATTCCCTAAAAAGATGATTTTTTTTACATGCTGGTTCACCAACAAATCTGAAGTATAGCTATCACATACAGATACCTTTCTCTAAAGGTGCAGAGGTTGGAAGAGAATTAAATGCTCATGATACATAGGGACAAGCAACTCTGAGAAGTTTATCAGGTCCTATCCTTGAATGTGGCTACATGACATCAATTTCAGCTTTCTTGAGAGGTCCTTAGCCTGTAACATTGTCCACAGTACACAGAGCCTTGATCAAATCTCCCTTTTTACCTAACTCATCTGAGACAATTCACTCCAGTCCTATATGCAGTTGCACTAATTTGAGATTTTTTTGAGAAAGAAAATTTAATCAAGAATATTTTAAAATCAGAGCTCTACATACAGCAATTATGAATAGAGTTACCACCTGCAGAAGTCTAGAAAAAACATCTGAAAAAAACCAAAACTTTGTTAGCTATAAAACATACTATAGTCCCAGCATGTCAAAGATGAAGCATGCTAAAATAACATTTAAAGATACCTTATCCAATCTAAACTATCCCAAAGTCTTCACTCATTACAACTTTCTCATCAAAGTACAACATGATTCCCTCTACCAGAGCACTGACAAACATCATTTCACACTGGCTAGTATAGTAGTTTAAAAAGAAAAGCAGGTAATATCAGTAGAATTCCACAGTTAAGACATTCATGAGAAGAGATCTAACATAAAAGATCTAACACTGTTCTACAAGCTGATTTTCTTACATCCATGCAGCAAGAAAAAAATCAGTTCTAATGTGAAATTCCCTTTATCATTTCAGCACAGATTCTCTTCAGAACTTCAAAAGATTGAATCGTTAATAAAAGGTACAAAATTCAGTCCTCAGTTTTTATAAGCTAAAATAAATTTCAACAAGTCAGTTTTTCCTTTTTACCAATACCTTTCCCAACAAAGATAAACAAGAACCTACTACATTAGATCTTGCTGGAAAGTGTCTGCTGTTGTTAGTTCATTTACTTTATTCTGTAATGAGCATGTATTCTCCTTGATCAGCTTCTGACATTACACAATGCTGAAGTTGCCATTGTTACCTTTGATGTCTCTTCCAGCTGTCAACTACAGACAAGCTCTGTTTTCCCTCAGACCAGCCCTACAGGCCTGGTCTTGCTTCTGGATTCTTCCTTTGTTGTTTGTCCTTCTTCTGACTCCTGAATGCTGCATTTCTGCACTGAGGTCTGTCCATCGCTTAGCCAAGTCTGACTCCTGGTGGGTCTTTGTGTGAATCACTCTTGTACTTGGAGAATATTGCCTGCCTTCCAGAGCTCCTTGCCCCTTCAGAGCTGCCTCCCATGAGAAGCTACCTACTAGTTCACAGGTTAAACAAGTATGCTCCCCTGAAGTCCTGCATCTGAACTCCTTGCTTGCCACAGGATCTTGTTTTCCACTATTTCATAAGTATTATAGCAACAACTGCCAATGATTATCACCTTGCTATACAACTCTTCTCCTTGAATAAGCAGTCCAGCTGTGCATCACCCATGGATGACCCTATCTAGAAATTTCCCTGACACGAGTCAGACATTATGTGGACCACTGTTATCTTTGTATTTCCTGATCAATGATCAAAACACACTGGGACCACACACTGCTCTGAAAGAGTAAGGCCCTTGTAGCCTGATGATACCTCAGACCAACAGGCTGTGGGAAGATGTTGTCCCTGCAGAAAAGTTTACTCCAAACATTTTTTTCAGACTCATGTAATCTGATCCTGGAAAACGGTCTCTTGCAGCAATATGCTGAGGAAATACTGGCCCAAAGATGTACTGATGGTTAAAAATATTGACATTCAAATAAAGCTTGAACTGAATGGCATACCAGAGATGAAAAGATACATGAAAAAGAATGTTTTCCTACTCAGACATTTTTGCTTCAGCACTCTACCGTTTCTTAAAGACCATTGTGAGCTTCAGAGATGACAGCAACACTTGTGTCATTAAGTAGGATGCACATCTCCAAGGAAAGGGACAAACGCAGTAGAGCAAGGAGCCTTGCAGCAATTTTGCTCCTGCCTGATCAATTTCCTCCAGTCATAGTAGCCAGATTATGGAGGTCTGAAAGGAAGACCTGTGCCCACACAGTGTTTTATGGTTTCACACCCTTCCCTATATACAAGAAACCAGCACTGGCAAATGCCTATTTTGGATGTCCAGCTGCAGCCTAGGTGTAAGCTGGTTAAATTTTACTCTGTTACTGATAGCAGAGTACCAGCATGCATAGCTCTGCTCCTTCCTTGTTGGTCTTCCTTACCACATCATCACAAGGTACTCAAGAGGTGCTGCCTTAAGCACTGGGAAGAAGTACCTCTGAAAAATACTCCTTCAAAAAATGCTGATCAGCTAACCCTCAAAAACTGCCAGAGCAAAATCTATAGAATACATCTACAAAAATATGAATCTTTTAACTCTTTATGATTCAAATATATACATGTACAGAGGCAAAACTTATCTCTTTCTTCGCTGTATCACGTAACTGCCTCTTTCCTTATTCAAAATCACAAAAGCCCAGGACCAGTCCTTCATCTACCACCATTTATTATCTCAAACAGTAAAATTTCTAGCAATTCCAGCTGTTCCTAAACAAACAAACAAAAAACAACAAAGGAAGACTCCAAAACCTCAGACCTTCCTGTCACTTGTCCAGAGTACTTTGTTGTATTAAAGCAGGAGTAATGTGACTCTTACTCTCCTGACATCAACTCTCAACTTTATTACCAATACCCAGTTCCTGTTTCCAGACATTCTAGTATCTTCAGATCAACTTCCTTTCTCAGCATATTATCACCCAAACCAGGCCACTACTAGCAAAGAACATAAACATTTAAGAAATGCTGAGTTACAGCAAAACTATTTCAATATTAATCACTAATACCAGGCAGGAGCAGATGCTTCAGAGAAAGAACATAAGAAACATAATTGGAAAGGAATGTCCCTTCCTCTCATATATCACATTTTCTTTCAGCAAATAGCTGTTCAATAGCTGCTGAAAGCAATTGAAATGGTGTTTTAAATAGCTGACAGTGAACTGAAACAAGGGCTTGCTTTTTTTATTAAAGGGGAACCTTACAAACACAGTGCCAGTCCTTTCCAACCCCATATTCTTCTCCCTACCAAGAATCAAGACAATCATACAAAAAAAAAAAGCAGCACTCAAGTACACCTGCCAGAACTGGGAGGGAGGTGATCCCTGCCTTACCAGTGTTACGTACTTGAGAACATTTCCTTTCACATCAGCATGAACAAAGTTGCTGAGGAATTTCTGGTGCATATTTTAAATTATTTGTTTGCAGTTTGAATTTTGTGTTTTGTTTTTTTTTTTTTCCAATAGGTAGGCATCTGTATTAAACAAAATATGCAGCTCAATCCTCTGAAAATATTTTCTATAGATTAAAGGGGAGAAGGAATACTGGTTCTGTTGTCTATCTTATCAGTTCAAGACAACTTCCCAAAAACTGCAAATGGAAAATGGAAAAAGCCTACTGCCTCTCACGCCTATTGCCTCTCACAAATGTGTACATGGCACATGAAAAGCAACTAACAGTTGCTCCAGATAACTGGAACTTGGATGAGAGAGAGATAAACATAACCCAAAGTCTCCTAAAAAAGAGTAGATTTTCTAGTTAAGAATTAGCAAAACACTCATTTCAAGGATTTTGGTTGAACTTCCATGAAGAAATTGACCTGCTCAAATATGCTGAAATGACTTTCCAGGAGATATTACTTAATATGACTTTCTTTTAGGACGTTGACTAAACTACACATGGGAGTCACTGACACGGGAACCAGACTGAAAAAAAATTTCAAGTTTTATCCCCATCAGAACACAGTGATGATTTTCATAATACAGATGGTTCTGTTGATAGTTTAGTTTCAGGGACGTGCTTTGAGGTAATAGAAGCCATGATTTATGTCTACTTTTATCTGTCTTACTCACTCAAACTTCAGAAAACACATAAAGTTTCTTTAAAGACAAAGAAAGAACCTCAAAGCAGAGAGAGTCATCAGAGATTGGATTCCTTCATTTCCCCTAAAGGCTTCCTTTTCAGACTGCTGCATCCACCAGTACAGCTCTCTGTGGCCCTCTTCTGTTCGCTTTCCTCACATATAGATTCTCTTTCACCATCTGCCAGACCATCCCAATGTAATTCTCAGCTCCTCTCATGCTGCACACACTTGCACTGTCAGAAATACCCATTTGCCACAAAAATCTTGTTGAGAAGTTGGATGGATAACCCAACTATTTTTAACACTATTCTCTTGCTCCACTCTATAGCCAGAAAGGAACTCCAAGCACTCCACTGAAATTGCAATAATGTAAAACATAAAAACAAATCCTTGTCTAACGAAAACATAAAAATGAATCCTTGTCTACAAAAAACTCTGCCTAAAAATTCCCTTACTGAGATATTGAGGAATGGCATTCTTTTCCTCTTTTTTCACACACTTTGGATCTGAAAGCATGTGAGTGAATGCAGTTTCAATAACTTCAAACTGGCTCTTACTCATATGTTGTAACAAACTCCTCTCCTACAAACTGAAGGAAACATAATATCTTTATCATTCTTACCCAGTTGTCGTGCTGCTCTAAGATCTAAACTAAAGCTGAGCAGAGGTAAAGGCTTTCAATTTGTATACTTAACTAGAATCTTACCTGTGCTATGAAGGGTAGGATTTCAACGTCCTTTATCGTTTCAAGATTTATAGCATTTCCTATGAGACTGAAGCTAAAATCGAAGCTAGATATTCACAACAAAGCTTGTAAGATTCTTAAAGAATTTGTTTGCCCATTTTGAATGGATTGGGTTTGCTAAAACATATACTCTAAAAATTTACAATTTAAGCAGAAACATTTAGGAACATACACAAACATAATACATGCCTGTATGCATACGCTGTCCCCAGAACTAATTGACCGCCATGTACTTACTTTCAGGGCGTGCAGGGTGTCTGTCCATTCCATGGAGCCTATCTGAGGTATAGCAGTCAGGAGTATGCTAGTAGCCTTGTTCGCATTTTCTTTCAGCGTCTTTAAAACTTTATCCACTGAAACCTACAAATACAACAGAACCGAGTGGTAACTCTCAATTTTCATGGCACAAATTTTGAAGCTCCAGCTGGACTAAGCGAAAATGTGGAGCACAGACAAAAACACAGTATGTATCTTAAAGTGCCATGATCCTAAGTGGTAAGAACTTTCCCTTGTGAGTGAATTTTTGACTGTATTTTTTAGCTTGCTCCTGATTCTGTGAACTTTGTTCTTAAAAAAAATAAGTGAATCTTTTCACCTGAACACATCAGAAGTAAAGTCACTGGTGAAGAAACATCTGCTTTCTAGCCATATTTATGGATCATAATAACAATAAACAAAAATTAACATACCTAGATAAAGTGCTATTCTATCTAAAAAAAATAAGAAAAAGCAAAAGCTAAGTAAACAAAACAGTAAACAAAATCTCTGTAGAACTCTAACTGTAGAGAAGTCTGTTCTCTGTATGCCACAGGGAACTTTAAGTAAAATGTCACATGGATGTCTTTACTCAGCACAGAACAGATATGTGACTTTTAACCAAATACTTGATTTTTTTTTGTATTTCGATGAATATTAGAAGATAAAAAAATATTTCAGACAGTCAATAATTCATATTAAGAACAATAAATGTGTTATGTGTGCTAAGCTGTATTAGCTACTGTACTTTGGTATTATAGAACTGTACTTTCCAAGAGCTGCTGGCTCCATAAATTCTAAATTATCTCTATTTTGCTGTTTCTGAAGTGCTGCTCAATCCACGTTCAAACAGCTTTGTAGAAAAATGGAGGGAAGACTAAGACTGCATTTAAGAAATTAAGGTTTAGTAATACTGTACAGAGATGTTATAGGTGGAAACGATTTTATTTGTGCACGAAAAATTGAGAGAAAAGTTTTACAGTTACTTAGGCAAATTATCAAGTGTCTAAGTTAACTCTTTTCTCTCAAGCAGTAAAGTTGGACTGTTCCTTCCTATGATGAGTATGATTTAGTTGGCTACCAGTAAAAGTTACTCACTGATAGCTGCTGCTCAGGTGTATCCCATGAGAAAACAAACTGAAGAGGACATATCCTTTTGCACAAAGTTGCAAAATAAAAAAAAAAATCAGATCAATTATAGGACACAAGTTCATATCAATGTCATGCATACAAACTCCTGATTTAGACACAAGGAGCTGAACAGTCTGCTAATAATAATACAAGTTTATAAAACGAATGAGATCGCAACATTCGATTCTGCCCCTGCTTTAACAATCGCTTCTCCAGAAAAACTCACTGATACTAATTTAAGTAAAATCAGATTTAATTCAGTATGTGACCTTTGTCAAAAGCTACACGCAGGTTCTCATCCAGATCCCTCTGGACAAAACCCAGAGGAAAAAAGTTTCACTCACTGCTTCTTCATGCTCCTTCCAGCAGTCATAATCTGTTGCCATAGCAATACTTGCATAACTCATTCCAGCTTCTTTTGCAAGAATCACTTCAGGCACAGTGGTCATGTTGATAACATCAGCTCCCCAGCTGCGAAACATCAAGCTCTCTGCTCGAGAACTGAAACGTGGGCCTTCAATGGTGATCATTGTCCCCTTGGAATGACATTGGAGCCCAAGTTTCTTTGCAATCTCAATGAGAACCTGCAAAACATGCCTCTATCAGGAAAAGCAAGCAATTCCCTTGATGCTCTGCTTCACATCTCACAAAAAAAAAAAAAACCAAAACAAACCCAAACCCAACAACTCTTACATACAAAAGAAATTAACCCGATACTAAGCAGTTGTGATTCACTTGGCTACAGCTGTCTAAATACAAAAACCATTTTCAGTTTTCTCAACCAGCACAGTAAATTAACGGTCCTACTAATAGGAATGACCTTGAACTCACTCGATTTTGTTTATATCAGCTGGATTACTGTTTTTCAGTGTAGGAGATTGGAAAGCTGAAACAGTTAGCATGACTATTTAGACTTTACTTACTTTGAGAATAGAATGGTGAAAAAGCTAAATGCTGATGCCACTAAGTGCTACATTGCCACAGTGGTGGAGCTGAGCTGGGGAGAATATGAAATTTTTTGAAAGTCTGCTGTTGGCAAAAGTGTAACCAAGTGCTTCAAAAAATACCCTGAGAACGTGAAAATAAATTGCAACATTTTCCCATGCTAGTGACTGAGCAGTACACTTTACACATACTAGGTATTTTGCAATAGTCTCTTTTTCCAAGAGGACCTTGTATATGCAGAATCACCATGATTTCCTTTCTTGGAAAATGGCCCAGGTAGCAACAGTTGATACAGTAAAAATGAGACTGTAAAAGCATGCACAAAATGGGCCTAGGAAAGCCACAACTGTCCTGAGTGTGCTATACAACCTACTGGGGAGATTTCTCACTTGGCATGTGGATCAGTGGGTTGCTGGGAACAGCACAAATACACATAAAGCTGGAGTACCCACATCTCCCTCAGCTTGCATGGTAAATGGGCAAACCTCCACTTCCAGAAAAGAGTGAGCATGCTTGTAACCCACACTGCTGGGGAAGGGCATTTGTGCATGAAGCTATATGACTGCATGTAGATGGCATAAAAGAGAGTTTTGGGAGACTAGCCACAGAAGGACTTTTAGAACTTTGTAGGTGTTTATTAACATGCTGTATCTAATACAGTGGCTTATTCCTTACACTGATTCTAAATGTGTAATTCACTGATTGCCTACTAATCATGTTAATAAATCAATAAACAACTCCATTTGTCATTTGACTTAAACCAGAGAAGCTGGGTAGTATTTCCGCGAAACTCTTTACAAAGCTGCTGCTTAATTTCCTGCAAGATGCTGCTGTGAGTTTCTGAAAGTAGTAACAACCTAGGCAGCCTATGGCAGATACATCGCTTTCTGATTCTCATTTGATTTACGGTGTGTAAGCCAAACAAAATGGAATATTTCTAAATATTTGCAGAAATACAATTTAATAAAAAACTTTTCCGGTGATTTTATATAAATTCCTTAAATAGCCTACAGTGTAATAGTTTTGGTACTATTATTAATGCATTTAGCTATGAAGTTTCTCTGAATTATGATAAACTGGGCTGAAATAATCCCAACAATTTCAGGAACATTTCCAGAAAAAAAAAATTAAATCCCTTTCATCTGGTATCTCTCTTCAGGCTCTCCAGTAGCTCAAAACCACATGTTCATCTAAAACATCTGTTAGGCTGATTAGAATGCACCGGCTAATGAGATAATCACCACACGTCAGACTGGAAAGTACCTAAATGTTTGTTCTGAAGTGTTTGCTCTGAAAAGGAGCATTTCTTTGTTGGCTTTTTACAAAAATTAGTACCCATAGAGCATTGTTTATAGCTTTTTAGCAATCAGATGAAAACCTGATGTATGTTTCCTGCAACCTCAGGAAATTACTTAGGTCTAATTAAACTTTTTTCAAAAACAAGAAAAGAAACATAATGTGATGTGTAGCCAATTATTTCAGTAATAACACTTTTTAATCCATTACATAAAACATACAGTTAGCTCTCAGTAAACTCCCTGTATGTCTTGTGGCATGACATCATGCTCAAAGTCAGTAAGCAACTATACGCCAACTAATTTTTGGTAACGGCATGTGGGTAGGCTCTAGCTGCTTGAAAAATGCAAAGTATTTTGTACTGCTTGCAGCCCAATGGAAGGAGAGTAAGAGCAGGCACCTGTATAATATGACTGTTTCCTCTTCAGCTTTAAAATGTCTTTACTTCATTGCATTCCTAGCGTGCTAAAATGTTGTTTCACTAACAATGCTGTGGACCTAACAGTGGATATCTTAAAGCCACGTTGTTTCCTGGCTAATTAATAAAAAAATAGCTTATAATGGCAGTGAAGTGAATTGGTGACAAGCAGAATAGCTGGCAATACAAATATTTGTACATGCCTAGGGTACAAATAGAGCCACCTGCTTTGTAACTCAGTTTTGACCTCCTCAGTGTAGTAACTGACTGCACAGAGAGTAAATCTGCTGGATGGATATGACTAATTCTGCAAATTCCTGTTCCCCTTGAGAATATGACTCCCTGCAACTTCTGATCACAGCATTCCACAAAAGCACAAAACACTGAGTTCAGTCTTCACTTTCCTTTTTCCTCAGCTGTAAGAATACAATGAGAAGGCATATTTAGTCATAGACATACTCTTTCCTGGAAGTTTCTGAATGTGTTGAAAAACAGCAATATCACAATATTTAGTCAAAGGGTTTTGATGTCTAAAAATCTTGAAGTGACTGAATTACAGAAAGCAAAATTTAATGAAAGACAACTGTAATTTGGCTTGTGTCTGCATTTAACATCATATAAACAAACTCTTCACTCTCTACCACTACCAATTGCTACAATGCACAAAAACAAAAATGCAACACTGGCATATCTGTGAATGCTGAAGTATTCTTAATTCTTTGTACTTTAAGTACATAGAGCCTCCCAGTCATAGACACTGTTTCGTTCAGCATGAAAAGCAAATAATTCCTAAATCTGTCTTCCAATTTTGTTCACACAAATTCTCTTGATCTGTTACATGACAAAAAAAGATTTTTACCTTTGTGAAATCTAGGATGCCAACTGTCCTTTTAGAGTGCTCCACATACCTATCCTAGCTCCTATAATCAAAAGACCTTTTAGTTCACATGCCTTCCAAATTTTACATTTTTCTTTAATAGTTACATGAATAACAGCAATGATGAGATGGAGATCACCTCCATATTCTGATGGTGGCTAATTAGACTGCTATACTATAAATAACAAGTGTAATAAAATACAACATTTTAAAAAGCATCTACATAATTCACTGACCTCTCTGGTTTTGGTGCAGAATGGCTCTGACATTGGAATATGACATACTCCCGAGAGACTGCAAGATTGACCATCATATAAGGTACAATGCCTTTTAGTTGTCCTGGAAAAGCAGAAAACATACTCAGAGAGAAGAACAGGGATCAAACAGAACAGAAAACAATAAACTTCCAGAAGTCCAAAACCAGAATATTCTTGAAGGGAACAAAAATATTCAAATGATAGCAATAGCCACCTATCTGGTGGTATACACCTGCCACCTACATGACAGGATGGCTGAGACTGTCAGGGATCTCTGGAGGTCATTTCATCCAGCCTCATGCTTAAGCAGGGACACCTACAGCAGGCTGCCCAGGACCATGTCCAGATGGCTTTCAAATATCTCCAGGGAGGAAGACTCCAGAGCTTCTGTGGACAATCTGTGCCAGTGCTTCAAAATCCACATGGAAAAGAAGTATTTTCTGATATTCAGAGAGAACCTCCCGTGTTCCAGTTTGTCTCCACTGACTCCTGTCCAGCCTCTGGGAACCACACAAACCCACCTGGCTCTGTCCTCTTTGCATGCTTTCTTTGTGTATTTATACACGTGGGTAAGACCCTCCACTGAGCCTTCTCTTCTCCAGGCTGAAAATGCTCTGTCAGCCTTTCCCCATAGGGAACATACTTTAATCCCTTTACCACTTTCATGGCCCTCCTTTGGGCTCTCTCCAGTATGTCCATGTTGCCCTTGTAACAGGGAACCCAGAACTGGACCAGGCACTAGAGCTGTGGCATCACCAGTGCTGAGTGGAGGGGAAGTATCACTTCCTTCAACCTGTTAACAACACTTTGCCTAATGGATTCCAGGATACCATGAATCCTTCTTTGCAGCAGCTCATGTATAAAGTGATTTGAATATAAAGGCTAGCCTTATTTTATGATTTTTGTCTGAAAATATTTCTATTTTTAAAAAGAACAAGGAAGAAATTTATGTACATTTATGACTTTCATTCTTCCATTACACAATTTAATGAACACACAGAATGTTTCTGTGGAAAATGGTCAAAGCAGAGAGTACTTTATTTTTTAATGTGGAAATTCAGTTTTGCCAAAACACAATCTAATGCAATCTAAGACTTTACTAGTTTACAAACAACTACTACATCACTCATTTCAGGAAATTAAGAAGATATGCTGTCCAATCACAATGGGACCTTAGAAATTTGAGTGGATTCCATGAGTTGGGTTTGCAATGCACAAATAACAAACTATACTTTTTTTAAGAAAGATTTTTTTAAACTGTTATTTTCAGCACTAGCATATGCAACTCCATAGTATGCTGTCAAACAATCTGTCTTCCCCACAAGCAAAGACAAACTAAACTGTTAAATTTTAGTAACTACTTACTGAGATAGAACACACTTTGGAAATGCAGGCTAAACACTAAAGGAAGCAGTTTTATCTACCTAACTGGCATGCTCCTGTGTTTGCAGAATAGAAAGTCACCAGTCATGAAACAAAACTGAATTCAACAAAACTGAGTAGACTGAGAACAATGTGAAGTCAAAGGCAACATAACAGACCATTTTTTCACTAGCCTTTGTAACACCATGTGTCTGCTTGATGGCTGCATTAGCAAGACCTAGCTTATATAAACAAGGGAAATTAACACTGCACAGTTTGGACTTGCCAAATTCAGTTCCACACCCAAGTCATGAGCTCATCAGTAAATATTTAAATAAATAAAGGTTGTTACAACAGATTTGAAAAAAAAATTGTAAGTTATTCTCAAGGAAGAGGTTATATATTTGGAGGAGAGCTGAGCAAATTAAAAATATGTGCTAAATCTACAATTTTAAAGTTGGTTGAAACAGTAATATTAATTTTCCCCTCCAGCCTATTGAAGAGCTGCATTCAAAATCTGATTTGACATCTCTATTTTAAGTGTTTGCTAAAGAATTATTTAGAATTGGAGGGATGGGAAAATTGTTATCAATTTCCTGCATTATAGTATTTTATATGTTGTTAGTTGAGCCTTTTTACTTAGAAAAGTGATTATATATCACACACCTAAGAGATCACTTGAGAAAGGTCACATGTACAAACACGTACCTCTGACTTCTAGGTACCCTATGTTTTTTGGAGAGAACAGACATATCACTACATGGTCAAATAAGAAATCCTGCTATGTTTAGCACCATACATACGAACTGCGTGGGAATAAGCAATGAAGATAAGACCTATGGCTGCTCTGAGCAAGGGACAACTTGTATTTGCACTCAGGGTGTAACAATTTCCCTTCTGTGCGGAAGGCTACAATTCTGCAAATGTCACAGCTACTTGATAGGTTGCTACGCTTACGGTAACAATAAACACATATTTGAACCAATCCCTGCCTGTTGCAATCTATGAAGCAGAGGCTGGCAAAGAAGAGTATCTTTCAGCCTCTCCTTCCCGTTGCCTTGTTACTTCAGTCAAGAGTTGGCCATCCTTATCTGTCCCACTACCTGTCTGCAAGGCAGAGGACAGCACCACTAAACTTTTCAATGCTGCAAAATCATTCTTTTGTATTGACTAAACAAGGAATGAATATTACAGAAGACACAGATCATAGAATCATTAAGGTTTGGAAAAGACTGCTAAGATCATCTAGTCCAACTGTCCACCCATCAGTACCTTGCCCACTAAAACACGTCCCTAAGTGTGACATCTACCCTTTTCTTGAAAACCTCCGGGGACAGTGACTCTAAAACCTCCCCGGACAGCCTGTTCCAATGCCTCAACAATTCTGAGATCACAGAATCAAAGAATGGTTTGGGTTGGAAGGGACCTTTAAGAACACCTAGTTCCAACCCCCTGCTATAGGCAGGGACACCTCCCTCTAGACCAGGTTGCTCACAGCCCCATCCAGCCTGGCCTTGAATGCCTCCAGGGAGGAGGCATTCATAACATCTCCGGGCAACCTGTTCCAGTGTCTCACCACAGTCACAGTAAAGAATTTCTTCCTAATATCTAGTCTAAATCTACCCTATCCCAGTTTAAAGCCATTTCCCCTCATCCTGTCGCTACCTGCTCTTATAAAAAGTCCCTCCCCACCTTTCCTGTAGGCCCCCTTCAGGTACTGGAAGGCTGCTATAAGGTCTCCTTGGAGCCTTCTCTTCTCCAGGCTGAACAGCCCCAGCTCTCCCAGCCTGTCCCTGTAGGGGGGGTGCTCCTACCCTCTGATCATCTTTGTGGCCCTCCTGTGGATCTGCTCCAACAGCTCCATCTCCTTCTTGTGTTGGGGGCTCCAGAACTGGACACAATACTCCAAGTGGGGTCTCACAAGAGCAGGGTAGAGAGGCAGAATCAGGTGCAAGACCTTGCACTTGACGTTGTTGAACTTCATCAGGTTGGCATGGGCCCACCTTTCAAGGCTGTCCAGGTCCCTCTGGATAGCATCCCTTCTTTCTGTTGTGTCATCTGCACCTCTCAGCTTGGTGTTGTCTGCAAACTTGCTGGGGGTGCACTTGATTCCACTATCCATGTCACCTACCAAGATGTTAAATAACACCAGTCCCAACACTGAGGAACGCCACTCATCACCGATCTCCACTTGGACACTGAGCCATTGACTGCAACTCTCTGAGTGCAACCATCTGGCCAATTCCTTATGAGATGAAATTTTTCATCTAGCCAGTTCTTTATGAGATGAAATTTCTCCTAATATTCAACCTTGTAATGAGGGGCTCAAAACTGAACACAGCACTTGAGGTGTAGTGTTCACAAGTGCCGAAGTGCAGAGGGATGATCACCTTGCTAGTTCTGCTGAACACACTACTACCGATACAAGTCAGGATACCATAGGCTCCTTTGGCCACCTGGGCATATTACTGGCTTATGTTCAGATGGCTGTCAAGTAACACCCCCAGATCCTTTTCCTCTGCACAGCTTTCTAGCTACAATGCTTCAAGCCTGTAGTGAGGCATGGGCTTGTTGTGACCAAAATGAATGACCTGGCAATTGGTCTTGTCGAAGCTCATACAATTGGGCTCAGCTGATCAATCCAGGCTGTCCAGATCACAATGCAGGGCCTTCCTACCCACAGGCATATCAACACTTCCTCCCAACTTTGCGTCATATGCAAAATTACTGAGGGTAAAACTTACTCAATTCCCTTGTCCAGATCATCAATAAGGTGATTGAACAGGACCAGCCCTAACACTGACCCCTGGAGAACACCTCTCTTGAGTAGTCATCAGCTGGATTTAACTCCATTCACCATCAGTATCTGGGCTTGGTTGTCCAGTCATTTTTTTGCCTGATAAAGAGTACACTTGACAAGCAATGGGCTACCAACTTGTCCAGGAGAATAATGCAGGAGACAGTCAAAGGCTTTACTGAAGTCTGGGTAGATTACACCCACAGCCTTTCTCTCATCCAGCAGGTGGGTCACCTGGTCATGGAAGGAGATTAAGGTGGTCAAGCAGGATCTGCCTTTCATGAACTCATTGCTACATGCTTCCTTTGGCTTGCTCACACAGAGACCAAGAGCTAACATCTCCCATGGCTACAGGAGTTTCAAGGCCTTTGGCATACACCTTGAACGGCTCCAATATAGAGCCAGCAGTGGACAGTAAATATCTAACTCATGAGCCACTCTTCAGGGACCATCTGTTCACTGTATTTCACAGTTTAGACATGCGGAAGTCCATATGCCTTCCATCACAAGGAAATTCTGTGTAAAAACAAACTTGTGACTGTATGTTATACAATTGCCTGATCATTTGGATTAAACCAGCAAGAAGTGTCTGTCTAGAAACAAAGCCCATCTGCTAGTCACACAACTCTGAATAGAAATGAGCAATCCAGAAGGACCAAAGACAGCATAAGGGGAAGCAACAGAGGGTCCCAGTTGGACAGATCATAAGCAACACCTGAAAACACTGAACTATGTTATAACTACAATAAAGCCATGATCTGGGGTTGCATAGTGGCTGCTGTTGCACAGTCTCTGAAGGGAAACACGAACCTTCACCAGACCCTTTGGTTGCCTCTTGGCCAAGGAGTGGATCTCTTTATGAGAGAAGAGGGAATTTGCTCCTTGGAAAAGGGGCACATGCGATTTTAGGCAAAAAAAGCCTTGTGAATCAAGCTTAACTAGTCTGTGATACACATAGAATAAGCCATGGTTGTCCAACTTTTTGGCTTGCGTGGGCTGCACTGAGGGAACAGGAATTGTCTTGGGCCACATTATGAAATATATAATAAATATAATGTATTTAAGTAACAAAGTATACTTTTATATGTATTTTTGAAATTAAAACAAAAAACAGAAAGCAACAGAAACATAAAACTAGTGGGATGTTTGATCCTCCTTGTGTGAAACTAATGCATCAGGCTTGTTTGATGGCAGTGGCTGCCATTCTTAGTGAGTTCTCAAGGTGTTTGTCAGAGATTTCGGATGAGATATTACTCTTTTTGTGCTTCATCCTTGTCACAAGTGTACGTACTGCCAAAAAGTGATGGCATGAATAGGGCAGGACTGTGAAGTGAGGGATATTTTTCTCTGGCAAGAGGGGGCTTATGAAAATCTGGTAAAGAGACATGATGAAATTTTTCTTTGAGTTTGATGTCTGATTGCAACTCTATACATTCCGTGTCAAAATTTGCAAGTAATTTATTTATGCCAACTGAAAACAGAGTCACAAATATAAAGATTTTTTTTTTTGAAATCTTGAAACCTATCCTCAAATTTATTTATCAAAAAGGAAAGCACGGCTGCATGGTTCTCACCATTCACAGGACTGTGTTTAGCCAATGTATCAAAATGCATGAAATTCTTTCCCATAACTTGAGCTTGCCATAATTAAAGTTTCATTTCAAACACTGTTATTGTCTGAAAAATAGCACAGATGAGAAGATTTTCACCTTGAAGGGGCACGTTTAACTCATTTAAAGGAGCAGTCAAATCCACCAAAACCGCTAAATCTGTGAGCCATTCTTAATCTTCACATTCTGGAACAGTTTTTCCCTTTGATTCCATAAAGGACTTGATTTCAGTTTGCAAACCGTGAAGTCTTTGTAGCATTTTACACCTGACTTAGCCAGCTTCCTTAGGAAATGCAAATAATGACCCCATAATCAGCATCCATACTTTTAAGGAACTCCTGGAACTGGTGCAGATTCAGTCCCTGGGACTTTAGGAAGTTCACAGCTTTGATGATGGTTCGTATGACATTATCCATTTTTTAAGTTTTTGCACATAAATTTTCTTGATGCCTGATGCAGTGATATTTCATCAGACATGAGCTACCAGTGTTAACTGCACCATCTTCGATTAATTTTATAAGTCCGTCTTCTTTACCAACCATTGCTGGGGCACCACCAGTAGAGTAAAAGAATCACAGAATCCTCAGAGTTGGAAGTGACCTTTAAAGGTCATCTTGTCCAACTCCCCTGCAATGAACAGGGACATGCACAGTTTGATCGGGTTGCTCTGGGCCTGATCCAGCCTGGCCTTGAAAGTCTCCAAAGATAGGGCATCCACCACATCACTGGGCAACCTGTTCTAGTGCCTCACCACCTTCTCTATAATAGATTTTTTCCTTACATCCAACCTAAATCTACCCTCTTTAAGTTTGAAACCATTTCCCCTTGTCCTATCACCACAGACCTTGCTAAAGAGACTGTCCCCTTCCTTCTTGTAGCTCCCCTTTAGATACTGACAGGCCACACTCAGGTCTCCCTGGAGCTTTCTCTTCTTCAGGCTGCACAGCCCCAGCTCTCTCAGCCTGTCCCCACAGGTGAGGTGTTCCATCCCTGGGATCATTTTTGTGGCCCTTCTCTGGACGTGCTCCAACAGGTCCATGTCTGGAAGACATGATCCTCCAGCCTCCTGTACTGAGGACTCCACATCTGGAAGCAGTGCTCCAGGAGAAGCCTCACCAGTGCAGAGCAGAGGGGCAGGATCACTTCCCTCGACCTGCTGGCCACCCTGCTTCTGAAGCACACCAGGACACTGTTGTATCTACTGCTGCATCTACAGGAGATCTATATCTATGTATCTATGTATCTATGTATCTATGTATCTATGTATCTATGTATCTATGTATCTATGTATCTATGTATCTATGTATCTATGNTATCTATGTATCTATGTATCTATGTATCTATGTATCTATGTATCTATGTATCTATGTATCTATGTATCTATGTATCTATGTATCTATGCATCTATGTATCTATGTATATGTATCTATACCTGATCTACTTTGTAGCTACATCAGATATGTTGACAAAGGCTAAAGAAAATAGCTTTAATGTATTTTTTTACTGCTTTTTACAAGAGACTTAGTTCTGTCCTTCAACAGCACCAAAGAAACCATTTCTTCAGTAACATTATATTTGTTACCAATACCTCTAATGAAAACGGCAAATAGAGCCATTATCTGTAGCATCAGTGATTTCATCTATTGCCCACACATGACAACTGAAATTAGCAGCTTTACTCTCTGATTTTTTTTCTACAGATTTTCCTTTTTCTTCAGTTCACCCAGTGACAGTCCGGTGAGACAAAATGACTTAAGAAAAACCACTTTTCTATCATTATGTCTCTCATGCTTTCCATGCACTGATTAACAAACTCACTGTAGGAAATGGTTTTAATTTTTTTGCCATCAGATTTGCTGTCATGTAACTAGCTTTCATAACGGAGTCCATTTGAGTTATAACTTCCTTGTTGTGAGGGCTTGCTATGTAACACTGCCATGCCTGCTTTGCTCTGAATGCCTTTTCAAATTCAAAGCTGCACATAGCGGCATGTTGAAAGTGTGTCCAGACTTTCTATTCCCCACCTCGCAGCAGCAGACACACTTTTAATCAGACAGCAGGGTGGCATTTGCTCCTTCATTTCAATTTACTTTCAGAAACAATACTGCAATACAGACTACCACACATGCTAGCAAACAAAATCCTACCCAGGAACATGAACATTCCAGTCAACTTCCATCTGTCACAAAAAAATCCTTTATCCCTGGCTTCACCATGTTCCCCTTTATTCCAGTAGTGCTTAACTATCAGCAAGCAATTAAAGAACAAAATGAAAATTCACATTGCCATCTGCTGTACAAAAATGACTTTCAGTGTGCTCTCCCTCTTCAGTGCCACGGAAAGGAAATTCTCCAGAGCCAGCTTTGCTGAGTGTAACAATATTGTAGTAATGGTAGTGTGTATGTGACACAAAAATTGCAAACTCTTGCTTGAAACAAAAGCTGGCCAACTGTTACAGACTTTCTTTCATTAAGCTATTTTTTTTAATCTTCCTTCTGATATGAGTCATCTAAGTAGGTTGTTACCACCTAACTCTTAATAAAAAACTTAGCAGCTCACCCAAATGAAATTACCACAAGGTCCCTAATCTAGCTATATGAGTCTGATCTAGCTAGGTGAGTAACAGCGCTAAACAGTAAACTAACAGGAGCCAAAGGCCTTTTAGAAACTCTTGCAGACAACTCTAGTTGCATACCTGTGGTTACTTCTGTATTACGGAAGTGGGGAGAACACCAAGAAAATGTTGTGGAATCTATTGAACAAAATATATCTTTCCATGTTTAAGCACAAACTATTAGGTAAGCATGAAAAATGCAGAGACACTATTTATGAAATCACACTTCGGAAGAGTGCTTACGACTGGCAAGATTAAGCTCTCCTAAGTTCGGAAATGTTACATAGTTCCAACTACACCTCTTCCATGTTGACCCACTACCAATCAAACATATCTATGCCCTAAACTAGACAGAGATCCTACACAACACCATACAATGAGATACTGTAATTAAAGTCAGAATGTGCACTGCCAAGTGGGAAAAATTACCACTCCTGACTACAGCTTTATGCTCAATTCTCTACTTCCACTCTTATTTAGTGTTTCTTCTTGCTGCTTCACACCTGAAAGGAGAATACTGACAGGAACACTCCCTGTTAAGAACTAGAGCCCAGAAACAAAAACCACCCCAGGCACCTAAAAGGCACTAGTTTTAATGACAGCTTTACTACCTCCTTCCCATCTAGACTCAGACTTCTTTCCTGTGTAGCATCTGGCATGGGTTAATCATTATACAGAAGCAAAGAAAACTTTCAATAAAAAAAAACAATGTTTTTGCAGTTTTAACCAGCACTTGCTTTCTATGGCTGCTGAAAGAGTTTGTTTACAGGATCTTGATCACAGAATCATAGAATAGTTTAGGTTGAAAGTGATCTTAAAGATCATTGTCCTACAACTCCCCTGCCACGGGCAGGGTTGCCAATCACATGTTCTGGCTGCCCAGGGTCCCATCCAGGCCTTGAACACCTCCAGGAACAGGACATCCGCCTGTTTCTCTGGGCAGCCCATTCCAGTGTTTCGTCAGCCTCTGAGTAAAGAATTTCTTCCTGACATCTAATTATTTTCCCCTCTTTTAGTAAAGCTATTCTCCCTTGTCCTATCACAATCAGACTGTGAAAAAAAGTCAGTCCCCCTCCTGCTTATAGGCTCCTTTTAAGTATTGGAAGGCTGCAATGAGGTCTCCCCTGAGCCTTCTCTTCTCCAAGCTAAACAAGCCCAACTCCCTAAACCCTTCTTCATAAGAGAGAGAGAACCATCTTTGTGGCCCTCCTCTGGACATGCTCCAGCAGCTCTGTATCCGTCTTGTGCTGGGAGCCCCATGCCTGGATGCAGTACTCCAGATGGGGGCCTCACACGGGCAGAATAAAGGGCAACAGTCATGTCCCTTACCCTGCTGGCCATGCCTCTGTTGATGCAGCCCAAGATACTGTTGGCCTTCCAGGCTACAAGCACACACTGCTGGCTCATGTCCAGCTTTTTGTCTGCCAGGTACCCCAAGTCCTCCACAGTGCTGCTCTCAAGGAGTTCTTCTCCCAGACTGTACATGTATCTGGAATTACCCCAACCAAATGCAACACCTTGCACTTGGCCTTGTTGAACCTCATTAGGTTCTTGTAGGCCCACTTTTCAAGCCTGTCTATGTCCCTCTGAACGGCATTCCTTCCTTCTGCTGTGTCAATGACACCACTCGGCTTGGTGTCATCTGCAAACTTGCTGAGATCAATCACCTATGTCATTAATAAAGACATTGAAGAGTACTGGTCCCAGGTTGGTCTAGACCCCTAGGGGACACTGCTTGTGACTGACCTCAACCTGAGCAAAGAGCAATTGACAACCACCCTCCGGTGACAACCATTCAACCAATTCTTTATCCACTTAATTGTCCAGTCTTGAAATCCATATTTCCCCAACATTGAGATAAGGATGTGGTATGGCACAAGTCCAGGCAGACAACATCAGCTGCCCCTCCTTTGTCTACTGATGCCTTCACTTCATCACAGAAGGCCACCAGCCTGGTCAGGCATGATTTGTTGAAGATGTGCTGGCTGTTTCCAAATCACCTCCTCATCTCTCAAGTGCTTTAGCATCTTTTCCAGGAGGATCCACTCCAACATCTTCATAGGCACAGATACAAGGCTCACTGGCTTGTAGTTCCTATTTCTTAAAAACTGGAGTGACATTTCCCTTTTTCCAGTCACTGGGGACTTCACCTGACAGCCACAACTTTTCAAACATGAGGGAGAGTGGCTTGGCAACCACATCAGCCAGCTCCTTCAGAACCCTGGGATGCAACTTGTCTGGCCCCATACACTTGTACTCATTTAGCCATATAATGTGGTCTTGGACATGATCTGCTTTTATAGTGGGAGAGATTTTGCTCCCCAAATCCCTGCCCCAAAGTTCAGGGATAAGAGAGGCATGGGAATCCTGACTGACAGTGAAGACTGAGGCAAAGAACATGTTAAGTACCTCAGCCTTCTCCATGTCTGAGGAAGTCAGCTGTCCCTTCTCATTAATCCAGGCATGTCCAACCTGCAATCCAGCACAGCTCGCAATGCAGCCTGGCTCCTGCACCTCACCATTTGCAGCTCTTCCTGCCCAGCAGCCTGGTCTGGCCACGGGAGCGCACCCATCGCTCAGCAACAGCCAAACGTTGGTGCACTATTAATGCTGTCTGAGCTGGAAACAAGGCACTGGGAGTGCACAGTGCACTGCCAGCTCAAGTGATAGCAAATAATGGTATGCATTTTGATTCACTAGCTGAACACAGTCCCGTGAACAGCAAAAAACATGCAGCCTTGCTTTCCACTTCGATGAAAGAATTTTAGATTAGGTTTCAAGACTGCCAAAAAAGTCATCATTTTTATTATATATTTGCAACTCCATTTTCAATTGACATAAATACATTACCTGTATTCGTTGTTGTATTTGTTGTATGACATTCAACTCAAAAATCTGACCATGTCTCTTTACTTCTATAAGCCCTAGTGTACTTGAGAAAAACATTCCTCATTTCACAGTCACACCTTATTCATGTCATCGCTTCTTGGCGGTACGTACATTTGTGAACAGCGATTTTCAAGGATGAAGTGCAGGAGGAGTAAACATTCATCAGAAATCTCTGGCAAGCACCTTGAGATCTCACTAAGAACTGCAGCCACTGCCATCAAACCAGCCTGATGTGCTAGTTACACAGAAACAGGGTTAAACACCCTACGAGTTCCACATTTTTGTTGTTCTTTTTATTTTAATAAAATAATATTAAAGACTAAAATAAGTTTTGTTACTTATATACATGATCTATATTATGTATGTTATGAGGGCTGCTCCAAAAGTAATGCCTGCTATTTTATTATTGGCTCACAGAATCAGAGGCAGATGTTGGTGGCATGGCAGCAGAGATGGAATCTTCCCACCAGTATCCTGTTACATGTTGTTGCCGTGTGTCAGATGGCAGCAAACAGGCGGTCTGACAAAAAGTCTGACACAGAAACATGTATGAAGCAAAGGTATGTCATTAAATTCCTCCATGCAGAAAAAATAGCACCAACTGACATTCATCGACGCTTGCTGAACATTTATGGAGACCAAACAGTGCATGTGAGCACAGTGAGGGGTGGGTGATGTGCAGTGGCAGCAGTGAGTCACCTCCACTCTTTAGATCTGTTTTTTTTTTTTTTTAACGAAATAAAAACCCAACGCTAGTACACAGGTGTTTTTTTGTGTTTCTGTTTGTTGTTGATTTTTTATTTGATACATTCTTGATTTGGTAGTAAACGGAACAGATTTGTAACCAGGTAGGCTGCTCCATTGAAGTGTTGCTTCATTGACACATGCTGAACATTTATGGAGACCAAACTGTGGCACAGTGTGGTGGTGGGTGGTGCGTTTTAGCAGTGGTGACAGTGACAGGGTATCACCTTCACCCGTGCAGATTTTGATGAGTGTGGAATGCAGGTTCTTGCTCACTGCTGGCAAAAATGCACAGCTAAGGGTGTGACTGTTGAAAAATAGTGTTTTGTAGCTGAGAATTTGCTCTATCAAGTAGTGTTATCATACTCATTGAATCTATTGTAGTTTCCATGGAAATAAATAGGAGGCATTTGTTTCAGAGCAACTTATGTACATGCAGCTCAAGACAGTTCTTATTCACTCAACGCAGCTCAGGCAAGCCAAAAGGTTGTACACCAATGTGTTAATCAGAGAGGGTATACTCTCTTTTGTCTGTCTCATAACAGATGTATCTAAAGAATCCCTCCTTGTTATTTTTCACATCCTTTGCCATATTCAGTTGCATTTGCACCTTGGCTTTCCTGATCCCAACTCTGCACACTCAGACAACATCCCTGTATTCTTCACGGGTCACCCATCCCAGCTTCTACTGCCTGTACGTTTCTGTATCTTTCAGTTTGATCAGTAGTTCCTTGCTGAGCCACGCCAGTTTCCTGCCTCCTCTGAGCAACCTTTGCCAGTGCTTTGACATGGGCACAGCACAGAAGTGCTTCTTGGCATTCAGAGGGAGCCTCTTGTGCTCCAGTCTGTGGCCATTTCCTCTTGTCCTGTCAGTGGGTACCACAGAAAACAGTGTGGCTTCATCCTTTTTGCACCCTTCCTTTGGGTATTTATACACACTGGTAAGATCCTCCCTTGAATCTCTTCTCTAGGCTGAAGAGGCTCCCTCTGCCTTTCTCCATAGAAGAGGTATGTCAATCCTTTAAACATCTTTGTAGCCCTTTGTCTCCAGTAACTCCATTTCTTTCTAGTACAGGGGATTCCAGAACTGGACTCAGCACTCCAGGAGTGGCCTCACCAGTGCTAGGCAGTGGGGAAGGATCACCTCTCTTGACCTGCTGGTGATACTTCGCCTAATGCAGCCCAGGACACAGTTAAGCCTTCTTTGCCACAAACTAAATGATCTTCATCCTTTCACTCTTCTTCACATCCCATAACTATACTGATTTATTCTTTTTTTTTTTTTCTTGAAAGAGACATTTTCTTAAAAATCCAAATGTAACCAAGCTGATATTGAAGCAAAAGTGCTCATCTCCAAGTGCTATTGGCAGAATAAGAATAAATATAATTTATTCTGTATAGGCAAAATGGTCAGATACTTTCAGTGTCATTAAAAAGAAAAATAAGACCACTGTCAGTAATACAGCCACTTTCCACTCACAAATCAACTTCAGTATAACAGGAAGCAGTTTATATGGAGCTTGCTACTGCAGGGTACTTAGTCATTTAGATACACTGTACTTAAAATATGCCCTTTTACAAAAAAAAAGCAGTTACACAAAAGTATCAGTAAACCAGAACTTGAACATCCCTGCACTGCAGAAAATGGCAGAAATATTGCCAGCAGCACACATAAGCACAAAGAAGCCTAGAAACCCACTCCAAACACTTAAAATTAGATGTTACACACAGACAAGACTTTTATATATAGTACAACTCTAAGTACTTATACTAAACTTGTTAAAATGTGCAACCCTATGTCTGGATTATTTAGTGTAGACAGTGATCTTTAAATATTACTTTTTTCCTGTTTGGATTTTTCAAAACAGGATAATCAAAGTGGGGAAGTACACAAACTTTAGAAAAAAAATCTACTACCCTATGATTCTTCAAAAATAAAAAATGTTACTATCTCTCCTTATTTTGAAAGCACACTCCCTCTTCTATCACAGCGCTGTTTTTGATCTCTCCTCTACAAAGCCTCATTATTACTGCATGTTTTTTCCTACCAGGCTCCTACTGTACTGAGTTCTTTTTTTACACCTCTCCATTTCAGATCCTTCCTGAAATTTGTAATGGCTTCTGCTCTTAACCATGTTCCTCTCCCACATGTGAGAACAAGAGAACTCTTCTTCAGAAGACTCTTCATAAGGAGCAACACTTTGCTTCATATGAGACCATTCTTCAGAGCCCGGTATTTATCCTGTACCTGTTAAGAGTTGGACACACATTCCTGTTTCCTGTTGTGTCTTCTTGTATCAGTCTCCCTTTATGCCACAAGAACTGAGGTTATCATCTCATCCTATAAAAGCTTAACACAACTAAGAACATAATTAAAAACAGCTATTACTCACCTATCAATGAACTGGTCAATTATGACAAGATCCCCAGGCTGTATTTCTTCTCGTAATGAACCACAGGCAGTAGTCACTAGAATGTGCGAACAGTTCTCTTCTTTTAATGCCCAGATATTGGCACGATAATTTACATTTGATGGCATAATTGTATGATGCCTTCCATGTCTGCAAAGAAGTGCATTGTCAGAGAGTAAAAGAAATCAGAATGAAATTGCTTTCCTTCCCTCAAGTAAACAGAATTATAGGAAATGTAATTTCTCTGAACAACATTAGAGATGGAACTGATCATATTAGCAACTTGCACCACAGCTTTTTTCATGATTGTATTAAAATTTTCTCAGTATCTGATTCACAAGGCAGTGTTGCAGTTTGTTTGCCTTTTTTAAGTTGAAGTTCATTTTAAAGAAAAAGTCTTTAAACTACAATCCAAATACACTTCAGCAACTTCAAGAGTATAAAAGGCACTTTCACTGAATTTTGTAAGCCATTTTCATAGCAATACTAAATATTCCATTTACGAGAACAGATCTCTAAGATTTGTATGCAGCTCTAGAGATTTTCTGCCAATAAGCAGTGTTGGTATTCTCCTGCCCAGAAGAGTGGCACATCACAGGAAATTAAAAGCAGAAATCACACAGTTTTAATGTTACCTTCCCAAAGAAAACACTAAGACCATCAGACTTACCTCTTGGCTCTTAAAATGATCTGACAGCTTTCATAAATTAAAAGAATGACTTTGTGTTGTTGCATTTTTTTTTTACCAGGACAGAAAATACTTAGTCTTACAAGCACAAGCTTTCATTTTATTGCTGTCATTACAACAGTAATGGTACCGTAGTCCCATAATTATTAAACACATTTGAAAGATACTCCCAACCATGTAAGAGGAAAGAAGGAACTTAATTTCACAATTAGCTCCTTCACAGAGAGCCAAAGGTTTTAAAAACTCGATCAGCTGGGAACTGTGAGCTATACATGGCATCACCAAGAACTGTCAGGCAGGATTCCTACATTGTCATTAGCATTTCTGAAAAGCTACCAAGTGTGTAGACTTACTGAGTAGTATTATAGGTGTTTTAACCATACTCTTATTTATTATATGTGTGTTTTTTTTTTTTTTTCAAATCTGAAGTTCACAACTTTTTTTTTTTCCCCTCCAAAACAGAAAACAAAGGTGCAGCTACCTTGGTCCCAAAAACAAACTTCAGGGACTCACATGTGAATGTTCATTAAACCCAGTAAGGATGTAACCCACAGCCCAGAGGTTCAGCTACCTGTAGCCTGAGGTCTACTTCGATACAGTACAACTATGCGACCTTGGCTTAGCATTTGATTTCAGAAAATATGAAAAATGTTGCCCAGGTGAAATAAAATATATGAGCAAACAGAAGGCAGTAGTTGCAGAGATAGCAACAGTCAGCATTTAAGGGCAAAATACTGGAATGGAAACAGGCAACAATTGCCCTGACCAGCCTCACCCCAGGCTTCCACTCAGGCATACCATGCCCATAAGCTGTGCACTCCCTCCTTCAGGCTCAGGCTCTGGCCTTCACTCTGTGCCCAAGCTGTGTCCCGGGTCTGCCTGCCTTCAGCCCTGCCTCCTCGATGGCCTTCAGACCCATGCTATCATTTGTCTCCAGATCTCTTTTCTGGAGAATGCTTCATCCTTGTCTCCAACTCTGTCCTGGCCCTGTGTCCTGCCCTGGATTCCTGCCTAGACTCCAAGGACAGGTCCTGGACCTGATTCGTCACCTTTACTTGCCAGAGACTGTTGAGGGACGTTGTTAGCAGAATCTGGCTCAGCCTATGCTGTCCCAATGCTGTATTAGCATTCTTACATATAATCTAGTAGCACAGTAGTCCCATACATACACTTCCATGTTAGCCACTCCAAAATTTCTGAGCATTCACTGGATGCTTCCAGCATCTCCTGAATAGAGGTGACCCAGGAAGGGTGAACTACATGGAATGCAGCCTTCTGAGAAATAAAATTAGCAGCCAGAGGACTCAATACTCAAAGGTGGCGATTTGAAAGACTTTATGAGGGTACCAAATGTACAGTTCATCAGGAAACAGACAATTTTCCTGTTTCGCAGATCTGCAAACACAGGGAGCATACAGATTACTGAGATTTTTCTTCCCAGGTGTAGATAGTATTGTTAATTTTCTCAGTCCCTACAGCACTAAATCTATCCATGATAAATCCAGACTTCTGATTGGATTTGCGAGCAACCACAGAGAGCAAGATGGGTCAGAATAGTTCACCTATTTAGTTCAAATTTAGTTCACCTAATATAAAAGGAAAAAAAACATGTCAGTAAACTTCAAGGCATAGTATTCCTTAAAATGCTCATTTACCTTGCCAACAGCACACAGTCCACATTTTTTATCTTTCCCAGTATCAAAGCATCCGATGGCTACAAAACAAGCAAAAAAGAATGAGTTACTGTCTGCCAACCACATTAGAAACCTTTACTGCTGTGGAAAAATAAGCAGGATGCTTATGAAAGGAAATACTAGTTACAGAAAGGAAATACCACTGTAGTCTTACATTGTCTTCAGATCACAGTAAGTCTGTGATTTGATGTGGCAGATTTATTAACAAGAGTTTAGAATCGGAAGATCACACTTGGCATCAAAAGGATCATCACAGGTTTTCTGTATTCACACCAACAATTACAACCCCTTATGGGGTTTTAAACAGTACTCTGAAACATTAATACTTTCAAATACTTTGGCACAGTATTTCAAACAGAGCACAATGATCGTAAAAAAGAATAATGAGCATGTGGCCTTTACATCAGTTAGTACATCTCACTCTCTCCTATAAACTTATGTTTCTTTTTGCTAAGAAGTCATTCCCTACAGAAACCCCAGTCCCAACAAGAATCACTATTAACCTGTCCCTTCCCCTATCAATTCTCATTCATTTCTCTGACCCTTTCAGTCATCAACTCCTAGCTCATTCTAATGTTCCAGACTCCTCTACCTCACCCTTCTCCTGCCCATGCTTCCCATAAAATCTCTCTTCCACATCATTTGAAAGTGTCTGACAAAACTATCCAAAGAAGCAGGGTTGCATTTGCTCAGCCTAGCACATACTCTCCTCTCACAGCAGTAGGACAACATGCATTCCTCCTGACTAGCCAGGAAGCTTAAGCATTTTTTTGTAGCTGCCCAGCTGGAACACGTGCCCTACATTGGGTGACCCTAAGCCAGCAGCTGCCAAATAAACTGCTTTGTGGGCTGTATTCTCCTACTGGGTTATACACTTCAGCGATCTGAAATGCACAATCCTTCTAGCTTCCCATCTTCAAAACTTTATGTTGAAAAAAATGTAAAGACTCTCTTCAGTTAGATGCTTCTGAACACTGGTGCAGTTGGATGTGTTGCTCCTCCCACTCAAGTCAGAACTGCATCCATTTTACTTTTCTTATTTCAGTTTATAAGAAAATGTAAAGGTGCTGGAAGCCACTCTGTGCCAGTCTCTTCTTCCTGGGATTTAAAGCTGAAATAGTTATTAACAACACTGTAAATTATTTACTGAAATCAAGCTTACAAGTATCTCAAGAATTCACACATTCACATTTAGAAATGTCTGTTGCCTGGTACTTCATATATTTTTTATATTTTAGCGCTAGCTATAAGATTTCAGTTCTCATTTATAGTTGTTAATTCTATTAAACATATGAAAATATGAAGAGATTTAGAATTAAAAAAATGTAAGTCCTTTATAACTGCACTTTAGAGATCTTTATTTCTAATAACAATAACACCTTCTATTTCCTATTGCACAAGTTTTTTTGGTCATTTTAATGTGGAACCTCTTCAAAGTATTTACCGAATAACCTAAGTTTAAATTCTACCAGACACAGACTTACCACATTTTTTTAATGAAGAGAACGTATCAGAGAAGTTGTCTTCAGAATTGAAGTGTATCAAGTCTCCAGTTTAAGCCTCCAGTTTAAGAAGTCTCCATTTAATATTAAGCTGTTGACTTTTAAATGTTTAACCCGTTTACTTTACTTTATGCATACTCTTATGAACCAGACATGGCTACAGGATTATAATTTCCACACAGGGAGAAGGGCTTACTGTCTACTTGCTACAGCATTTTGCTCCTCCAACATTCCATAGCAGTGATGGATCACAACGATTTGTGGCTGGAATTTTATTTGTTTGGGATTGTTTTGTGGAAGAAGCCCAGAAGAAGATTTGCTGGGAGAGGTAATAAGAAAGCAATCTAGGTCATGGCAGAATACATGACGGAAAAAATGATCTGGAACAAAGAACACAGCGCTAAATTATGAGCTGATATTAAGAAAGGTGTTTCCAAATACTGCACTCTGGGTCAGTAAGATAAAGGAAATAAGGATAAATAAGCATATGTAAAGTTACAAGGATGTGAAAGACACAGAAATTTCTCTGGTAACTACTTAGTGAGCTAATGAGTTCTTCAGCTCTGCTCCTTTTCTCCCGCAAGCTCTTGCAGTGCTAAACCTCTGCGCCACTACGTCAGCTGTCCTTAAGATCTCTGAAATGCTGGTAAAATAAAAAAAGTTCCAAAGGAACAAAGGAACCAAAGCTCTAACACAGCCACATCCCACCCGCGGCCCGCGCCCGCTACAGCCGAGCCATCATGGCGGCGGCCCCGCCCCCAAAGCGGCCCGGCGCGGGGCATGGCGAGGCCGCAGTGCCCTGCTGACAAGTACTACGGCGCTGCGCTTAACTCGCAAGGAAATCCTGTCCGTTTTCAAAGATTTCAAATATTAATAATTCACACACCTATTTGAATTCTATTAAACTACTTCCCCCTTCCATAAAATCCGAGTCGTGCATCTATTACTCAGTGTCTCAAAACTGAAAAGGAAGGAACCCTGTGCAGTTAACCCTAACTTATGACAGTAACAAACAATTTAAACAAATCTCCTCTGACTACAACATAAATATGTTTGTGGTGTTTACAGAATTCATTCTGTTCTTCGGCCTGACCTCAGAAGCAATATGGAACAGAAAACAAACAGAAAAACCTGAAAGGGAAAAAGTATCTCACAGATTCCCCAAGCCTGCAATCACAATTTTATCAAACTAGTGACTCATGTACTTTTGGGGAGGCAGGAGAGGAGCATTAGTGTTACAACACATGACCTGGTTTCCTGCTGCAAGCACACAGAGCGCTTGTGCAGAATGAAAAGGAACCCGCTTTGTTTGCCAGAGAAACCCATAAGGAAAAAAAGGTGGGGAAAACACTTAACAGAATATTCTAGAACACGAAGGGAGGTATCATCCAGAAAGTGGAACATTCTAATTGAAAGTATATTCTGGACAAAATTTTATTAGTAGCTTCAGAATACTCTGCTGGAAGATGAATGTTGCTGCAAGCCATTTTCCTATCTTCCAACAGAACAGGATTGTCCATATCCAGAGATGAAATACCAAAAGGTTTTGAGGTGTTTTCCACAAAATACTGAATTTTCATCCCGATTTTTTATGCAGTGGGAATGATGGAAGCAGAAAAAGGAGAAGAGAAGGCAGAAATATACAGGTGAAATAATTTTTTTTTTAAAATAAAATGAATTTACTACATTTCCACTAATATTACTAACGTAACTTGAAAGATCAGGGGAGGATCAATGCTGATACAGAGAAACTGCAAAAATTCTTGTATTATTTTCCTTTTTCAGGAACTTTTCCAGATTTCAGGAGATAAAAAAAACTCCACTTGGTTTTAGAATGATTCTTAGGATTCAAGACGATCAAAGCATACGGCAGTTCAAGGAATTTATGTGAGCAAAATGTATGCTATTATTCTGTTTCTAAAAGTAAAGAAGTAGCATTAAAAAAAAAAACAACATATATTTTGCCATTCTCAAATGTCAGGGTGTCAAGGAACATCACTTACAAAGAGGTTTTCAGCAACAAGCCTTCTTCTAAAGTTCTTCCCAAGAAATGTAACAATTAAACAACAACATTTAAGGAGAGCGGAATTGTACGCTTTACATTTTCACAGAGTAGAAAGAAATGAACATACATTTTTAACTATGCTGTCTGTTTTCCCTTTGGCATTTAGACATTCATTTTACTACTTCCTAGTTTTGCTTAAACTATATAGACTTCATGTTGCATCTTAATATTCTCATCAGTTAAAAGACCGCGAAGACCTGAAGTGTTTACGAAATTAGGTCCTTCTTACAATTCCAGGCAGTCTCCCTCTCCTTAGATTTCAAGGCTCTATGGAAAAGCATCTTTATGGCAGAAAACAACCAATTTGGTTTTATATCAATAGCAATCATGAAGAAGAAGACAATGCATCTTCACGAAAAAAAGAACAAAAAACAGGCTTCTAAAAACTTTTCTATGTATACTTAAAAAAAAAAAAGTTATATTCAATTTTGCATTGTGCAATTACAGCTGCTTCTTTCTGTTGTTCTAAAATGAAAGCAGCAAGCTGTGTAGCTCCTCCTTTGTCAATGCTAAAACAAGCAAATATTAGTTCACCTAATGATACCAATTGTATTAGTCAGGTTTGCTTCTCCTTCATCTTAACTGAACCAACTCAACCCACTCACTGCACCATATGCTGCTTGCGATCCAAGCCCTGCACATCTTAACATCCTCCAGGTGCTCCATGAAGATGGAAAGTGCATTTAAACACTCAAGTTAATGCACCTCTATGTAGGAGATTCTGAGAGCAATTCTAAAGCACTCAGGCAGCTCTGGTCTTACAACATTACAGAAAATCTGAGATCCAGTTCTTTCTGTAAAACTCCTGTGCCAACTGGAACCTCTCTCTTCCTTAGTTCCCTGCCCATACTTTCTTGTCTTTTGTCTTGTCTGTTCCTGTGTGACTTTCACAACACACTGGGCAATGTGTACACAGTGACATACACAGCCTCCATTCCCTTTTGCTAAGAAAAAGGGCTGAAGCAATCTGAAGGAGAGCTGACCATGAATACCATGACACATGAGCAGTTTCTAAGCACCATTTTCCAATCTCTTTCAAATTATGCAAATGTAAGCAAGACTGTAAGGACAACACTACATCAAGTCTATGAAGTATAACTATGTGTTTACAGGGAAAATGGCTGTCCGTATACCTCAAAGGATATTTTTCTCCAATTTAGAAAGGTTCCTGGAGCTATCTGACATATACTGAAGGCCACACAATAGCACAAATATGAAAGAGGCTTATCCTTCTTGACTGCAAATTCAGGACTGAGTTTGCAAATGAATCCAATATATAAAGGAGAAGAGGTGTATTCTCCTTTGCACATCACCATCTTTTTAAGACCTTGTTCTTACAGAACAGCACATAGCCATTAAAAGGAAACAGTCCTGTGACAGCATATCCATTATACATCCATTTAATACAGGAGCCTGGTCTAACAATTCTTCAAACACAAAACACCTTTAAAAATGAAGAAAAGTCTCTGTAATAGTAAAACGTGTTATACAGACCTTGCCATAGGGAGTATCAACATATTTTTCTGTTCTTTCTTCTAAGATATCTGGATCGTCCAGGCCAGTTCCACCAATAATTCCAATCTTAGAAAGAAAAGTACATTATCAGCCTTCTTGAAATTATACTCCATTTAACAATGTATCTCAAAAACTGCCTGGGGAGCCACAAATCATATTTTCTGCTTGAGATGGGGCTAGACTATGCAGTTTCCCAGAAAATAAATTTACAACAACAGGATTTAAACGAATGTATTTAACTTGACAATTTCACACAATATGATTCTCTTCTTTAAAGATATCAAATTTAAAAAGCTATTAAAAATGTAGAAAGATGTGCCAATTCATCGTTTTTTTTTCCAACAAGAAAATGAGAGGTGTTCTTTGGGAATGTCTCGAATGAGTCAGGTATACCTGTATAAAGCATCACACAATAAAGGCACCTTGTTTCCACAGGGAGGAGCAGTCCAGTACATAACTGCTATACCAAAGACTAGATAATATTATATACTGTTATACGAACATTTTTTTTTCTAAAAAATTAGAAGTTTCTTGTGTTGATTAGCAAAGACCTAAGAACTACCCTGCTTCTGTAAGAACTTTCTGTCCATCCTTGGATGACAGCTCAGTAACATCTGAAATGACAAGAACCTGCTAACAATGTCAACTGCTCAGACCACTGCTAGGCTTCTCTGCACAGACACAATTAGTTCTTCTGGGATGTAAGAACGCAAAAATAATCATCCAATACTTGCCCACAGCAGCATCAAAAATTCTCTCCTCTGTATGCAGGGGTCAGATTTTATTCAGTGCTCAACCTTAAGTAGAAACGTAAACAGACTCTTGTTCTTCCTACTTTCCAAATTCAGTCTTTTGAAGTAAATATATTTCTCTCAGTTTTTAATGAAAAAAAAGACAGTTTTAAAGGACAATGGAATGAAAAAATGTTTAGCAGAGGACCACTCAAAACATATATATTTCACGTCCTTGGGCAATCAGGCTGGAAGTACAGTGTTGTGTTTTGATACAATTTATACTGAGTAAGTGTGAAATGAGCCACAAGGGCAGTATAGAGGGGAACAACCACCTCCCTCGACCTGCTGGCCACCCGTTTTGATGCACCCCAGGATACTGTTGGCCTTCTGGGCTCCATGCGCGCACTGCTGCCTCATTTCCAGCTTTGTATTTACCAGAACCCTGAAGTCTTTCTCCACAGTGCTGCTCTCCATGAGAGCTCCCAGTTTGTATGCATATCTGGGATTGCCCTGACTCCAATGCAACACCTTATACTTAGCCTTGTTGAACTTCCTTAGGTTCTCATAGGCCCAATTTTCAAGCATGTCCAGGTCTCTCTCGATGGCATCCCTTCCTTCTCTTGTATCAACTGCATCACTCGTATTAGTGTCATCTGAAAACGTGCTGAGGATGCACTCAATTCCACTGTCTGGATCACTGATAAAGATGCTGAATAACACTAGTCCTAAGACTGATCCTTGTGGAACACTACTTGTCACTGTCCTTCGCCTGGACATAGATCTGTTGACTTCAACCCCTCTGACTATCCAACCAATTCTTTATCCGCCAAATAGTTCAGCCTTCAAATCTATACCTCTCCAATTTAGAGATAAGGAAGTGATGTTGGACTATGTCAAAAGCCTTGTGCAACTCCAGGCAGACAACATCAGTTGCCCCTCCTTTGTCCACCAATGCCACCACTCCATTATAGAAAGCCACCAGACTGGTCAGGCATGATCTGCCTTTGATGAAGCCATGCTGGCTGTTTTGGGTCACCTCTTCATATTGCATGTTCCTTAATACATCATCCAGGAGGACCTGCTCCATGATCTTCCCCGGCACAGAGGGGAGGCTCTCAGGCTTACAGTTCCCTTGGTCTTTCTTTCTCTCTTCCTTGAAATTGGAAGCAATGTTTCCCTTTTTCCAGTCACCAGGGACTTCACCTGATGGCCTTGGCTTTTTAAATGCGACAGAGAGTGGCTTGGCAACAGCGTAAGACAGCTCCTTCAGGACCCCAGGTTGCATACTGTTTGGCTCCCTAGACCTGTACACATTCAGCCTCATGAGTCTAAAGTCTGTCTTGATCTGCTTTTAAAATTTGTCATTCCCTGACCCACGCCTACAGGTTAAGGGATGTGAGAAGCATGGGAATCCTGACTGCCAGTGAAGAGTGAGGCAAAGAATATGTTGAGTGCTTCAGCTTTCTCCATGTCTGTTTGCCAGTTCTCCCTTCTTATTTGTCAGAGGGTACACTCTCGTTGGTCTGTCTCTTCTAATCAGTGTACCTGCAGAATATCTTCCTGTTATTTTTTACATCCCTTGCCAAGTTGAGTTCCATCCATGTCTTGGCTTTACCAATCCCATCTTTTCATGTCCAGACAGCATCCCTGCATTATTCCCAGGCCATGTGTCCCTGCTTCCACTGCCTGTACATCTCCTTTTCCCTTTGTTTTTCACCTTTGTATTTACCATCTAATGCTGGAATAGGCTTCCCAGAGAAGCGGCTGATGCCCAGTGTCTGTCAGTGTTCCAGAGGCATTCAGACAATGCCATCACCAATATGCTTTAATTTTTGGTTAGACTGGAGGTGGTCAGATAGCTGGGCTTTGTGATCTTCATAGGTCCCTTCCAGCTCAACTGTTCTGTTCTAGCCTATTCTATTCATGAAGTGTTTAATTTCAACAGAGACTGCGTGGTCTTCTTTACATGTCAAAAACACTACCTTCAGGAAGCTGACCACAGCAGTCAGTGTGAAAGCCAATATGCCAAAGCAGCTCCAACATCTCCCGTTGTCTTTTGCTACCCCCTTGTGGACTGCGAGGAGAAGGACAGCAGAAAATACTAGTAAAAATCCACAAACCCCAACTCTAAACAAACTCTAAACATACTCAAGCATTAGTGAAGAATTGATCACTGTCTGCGTAGTATTGGATGTTTCTCGCACTGCTCATATATCACAAACATTTAATCTAAATGTTACACTTATTTTGCTCTTGAAAATCCTGAAATCTATATAAACATTATGATGAATAATCATTTGCCTTAAGAATGATATAAAAGGTGTGCAACAGAGCAGTCACAAAACTCAAAATTGAGAAAAGATCATTTTTAACAATACCTAGGCATATATTCAGTAACTAATTATTATTTTAACAAGTCAGGATCAAAATGGTAGCTTTCTCTTCTTGATTCTAGAAAAATAAAATTTCCTTCAGTAACATAGCTTGTTTTATCTGGGTATTACACTTACTTGCTTTATTAGTGCCCGATGATATAAGAATATTCAAAAGGGAATGCTTATCTACCTAAATTTTTATGTCTGGAAAAGAAAAAGGTGTTGGGATAGAATAAAACAGTACACGCTAGAGATATGAGCTGCAGCTACATGATATAAATATCAATTTGCCGTGGGCTAGTTGCCCCACACCAGAATAAGCTGTCCAGGCTCCATTCCAACCTGGCTTTGAACACCTCCAGGGACTGTGCAACCGCCACTTCTCGGAGCAACCTGTTCCAGTGACTCACCACCCTCTGAGTAAACAATCTTCTTCCTAACATTGAATCTAAATTTACTCTTGTTTAGTTTAAAACCATTACCCTTTATTCTGTCACTACACTCTCCAACGAAGAGTCCCTCCTTCCTGTAGGCCCTCTTTAGGTACTGGAAGGCCACAATGAGGTCTCCCCAGAGCCTTCTCTTTGTCCAGGCTAAACAAGCCCAGTTCCCTCAACCTTTCTTCATAGGAGAGGTGCTCCAGCCCTCTGATCATCTTGGTGGTCTCCTCTGAACTCATTCCAAGAGCTCTGTGTCTTTCTTGTACTGGGGGCCCCAGGCCTGCACGCAGTACTCAAGGTGGGGTCTCACATGAAGTCCTTAAGAACACACGTAAGTGTATGTTTCCCATCACCTGCTGCGTGGTGAGATTCCTCCCACAGATTCCAGCAGCAGGCAGAAAATTGGCAACGTGGTACTTGCTCAGGTAGCGATGGCTTTAAGCACTAATGAAAGTGTGGTCACCACCAGTTACAAGTCTTTCTAACAGCTAAACGGCAGTGGATGTTCATGCTTCCTTCTCTCCTATCCTGGATATAAAGGGAAGAGGGAGAAGATAGCAGAGAACACGGGGACCTGCTTGATCTCAAGAAAGCTGATTAGTGTTTCAGTCAAAATACAAATTAAAGCATTCAGCCTCGCCAGCCTCCTCGTCTGCTGCAGGCCTTGAACTTCTCAAGCAATTTTTAAACAGCACAGCACAGACTGGCCCTGCTGTGATTTCTTGTGCCTCACTTTGACTGCAACTTCAGGATTTGAGCACCATGTTGGAACTTCGCCATGTGCTCCAGTCACTTTCACTATCAAATCAGACACGCCACAGCCAAGCCAGGAATCCAGCAAGGCGCAGCAATCCGTGGGCCTGCTGCTGGACTACCATTCGTTTCAAAAAGCAAAGCAAAGCAAAACCAAGCCCAGATCGTCATCCCGAAGTCCCGCAGCGCCTCGGGCCCCGCCGCCGGAGCGGGACGGAAGGGAAGCGAGAATGGAGCGAGAGAGGGACAGAAAGAGCGAGCCCGGGCTCGGCGCCAAGCCGGCAGCGGCGTGGCCGGCGCAGGGCCCGTCCCACGCGGCCCCCCCAGCTCTCACCAGCAGCTCAGGGGACTGCGCTAGGCGGGGAGGGCAGAAGCGGGCAGCCGCACCGCATCCCTTCCATCACGCCGCGGCGCCCGGGCGCACTTACCTTCACGGCCGCAGTGGCAGCCATGTTAGCAGCGGGCGGGACTTTCCGGGCCGGGGGGGCTGCAGGGCGCCGGCAGGCAGCGTGCGGGGGCCTGGGAGACGGCGCTGTCAGCTGTGCCGCTCAGAACGCTGCAACTCATTAGCGAACAGTACTGTGCAGAACAGCTTCTTGTAGTAAGATCTGTTACACTGTGATCTTTGTGTCTTCAGAAGATGGCATCACTGATTTTTTTTGCTTGTTTCTTTTTCAAGATACTTCCTCTCCAGAACATGCAAGCACGCAAACAAAAGCAGGGAGTTGCGCTTGTGTGAGGGCAATCCCAGGTACGCGCGTAGACTGGGAAGGGAACTCATTAAGAGCAGCCCTGCGGAGTAACACGTGAGGGACCGCATGGGCAGGAAGCTGCACGTGTGCCAGCAGCGTGCGCTTGCAGGCCGGAAGACCACCAGTGCCCCGCGCTGCACCAGAGGAGGGGTGGCAGCAGGGGGGGAGGGGACTGTCCCCTCTGCTCTGCCCTGCTGAGAACAAATCTGGAGTACTGCGTCCAGGCATGGGGCCCCCAGCGCAAGAAGGATGCGGAGCTGTCGCAGCAGGCCCAGAGGCAAGCCACAAGGATGATCAAAGGGCTGGAGCATCTCTCCTGGGGGGAAGGATTGAGGGAGCTGGGCTTGTTCAGCCTGGAGAAGAGAAGGCTCTGGGGTGACCTCTTGTGCAGCAACCAGCCCACGGCAGAGCGCTTTTTAATTCCTTCCAAACTAAGCCATTCTATGATTCTATGAAATGACAAAGCAAGATCAAATATTCCGTCTCTAACTTAATTTATATGATTTGGTAATACGTTGAAGAGATTTGTGTTCAGTTAGACACGAATTAAGTACTTTACCAAATATAATACAATGCTTATTTGAATTTAGCAGTTAACAGTCTTGGCAAGGAAAACTTGAGTAAATATGACATTTTGCACAACTTCCAATCAGCTTGCTGTAAACCAACAGTTAGTGCATTCCCATTGTTCACACCAGCTGATAACCTAGGTTGAGCCTTCAAAATTATTTAACTCTTCAATAGCGGGTAGGAAATCGTTTTGAATATTTTAAAATCCTGTTAGAGGACCAAGAGATGGAATCCAGTTCAGTGACTTTTCACCAGGACACAACAACATAGAATTTCTTGACCCAGCATTTATTATTGTTAGCAGTCAGCTTTCTACAGCAGCCATTTGAGATTGAAGCAAGTAACACCACCCATCAAAAACAACAGTGTATTATCCAGGAAAGTGTCATGTTTAGGTGAAGGCAGAGTTTTCAAAATTTCAGGATTGCTAGATAGATTACAGTTTCAGCTCTCAATTCCATTTATGACATTACAGAACTGCTTGAAATGAAATGATAGCTCTGTTTTTTCCTAGGGGGTGCACTTTTCCATCTAAATGATGGAATGCAAATCCATTATATATTTTTTTCTGAATAAAAATGTGCCATCCATTGGATTTTCACTCCATTTTTACGAAAACAAAAGAAGTGTAAAATGACTTGGATGCTCAGATTAAGGCTCCTCAGACTTATATGTAATATATATATATATTTAATGGCTCAGAAGAATCATGGTGAAGGTCCATAGGCAGTAAGTACTTGAAAACCCTGTCATTAGTAGCACTATAGTTAGATCTGACAGTTTAAGTCCCTGCAGCTAGCAGTTTTGGCCCTATGCTTCACCAAGCTTTTAAATCTTGATTAAATTAAACAGAACATTCTTAGTGTAATAAGTACTGAAATTACGCAATTGGAAATTGGAATTTTATTTAGTTAAAAATAGAAATCAGTCTGCACATAAGAAAATAATTCTTCACAGTGCAAACCAAGTTTGGGAGGAAGGGGGGCTGATGCTGCGAATGGTGAATTAGGACACAGTGACACTTAACCCTCTTTTGTCATCAAATATCCATGGATTTAAGTAATTTAACCTCTGTCCCTCCTGTAAGTCATAATTATAATGATAATCATTACATTGAAGGGTGTAATGCAAAAGCACCAGTGTTTCTACGTAAGGTTTACCAATCCTGAAGAAAGTACAAGGAGGCAAGTTAATATTAATCACAGTGGGCAAGGATACTTAGTTACAGCTCCAGAATAGTTTATCATAAACGGGTTTCTTCTAGCTGCATGCATAAGGGCAGACTGGGGCTCTTTCCTTGAGTTCCCAAGTAACACATGCCCTTTCTCACAAGCTAGTAGCCTGCTCAGGCCACGATCAGTACTTTTCCATACAAAGGGGTGTCTGGAATAGCTAGATTTTATTTGTGAAAGTTCTTTGAAGATGAAAAACACTATATCAAGGTAAAAGGTTGTATTTCTAGTTATAATGGAAGTTGCTCTAAAGAAATAATAGTGCTGTGTATACATAGCTGAGCTTTGAATTGGTTTTGCAAGAGTTACTTCAAAGAAACAGCATCCATGATAAAGAGAGGGGAAAATAAAGGCTCCGGCAAGTCAGATTTACCTTCCTCATTCATTTGTGCAGATCTCAGTGTCAAAGGTTCCCATTTTGCTATAGATTGGTTGTGTCTGTTCTGCAAATTCACCCAATTTATTTCAGCAATGATGGAATATTACAAACACATTGGAAAAAAAAAAAAAAAAGAGAAAACTTTCTATGGTTCTATTGCAGCCAGGACTTGAAACAGAGCAAGCCTATATTACCATACAGTCTCACTACAGGACTAGTTGGAACTTGCACATTGTATCTAAATTTTCTTTTATTTTGTCTTCTGGAAACAGTTTGTTGGACCCAGTCCCCCAAATAATCATTTAAGTCTTCATCTGGCTTCAGAGAAAGATGATGTTAGGTATTCAGTGTCAGGACAAATGATTTTTAACCATCAGTAGCTTCAAGGCTATTGTATGGAAGTATCCAAGCATCTTGATCAGGAGTATCTGAAAACCTTATTTTCCAGCTGTTCATTACTATGGGTTTATTGCCTCTACAGCTGTCTTGTGGAGAAGAAAGCCCTGTGAACTCTTAAAAGCATGCCAGTGAAAGGCTAGCAAGGAAAATTCAAGCACTCTTTATCAATAGCTGAAGATGTCTGTCTTTTTATTGGCTCTGCTGTGGGACAGTGAGAGTTTATATTGCTCCATTCATTTGCAAAATGAATACTTAGCTTTTCCCTAATTTGCAACAAGTAGACTTACCTTCCAGGGACTGTTTCAGCAACCACCAAGAAACTGGCTTAATAAGCCTTAAAGCTACTCAGTGTTTCTTGTTCTCTAACCTTAGTGAAGGGAAGATTGCAAAGTCCACAGGTACAGCAACTCTGCCACTTCTTTTAGAGGTGAAAGGAGGAGATTTTTTCCAGCTTACGAGTAATTTACTGACTTAATATTTTGAAAAGCTTCCATGCAAATAAATGCAGTCTAGATGAGATCAGGTATCTGAAATCTACTACAAGATAAGATGATCAGGTTCAGAGCTGTGACATTTTAGGTTAGTAACACAAGTAGCTTCAGAAAGTGAAATCTACACTGTAATTTAGCAGTCCTGCTTTTCTTCACAATTGCATTGCACGGTGTTAATGTCCCAAGCTGAGCCTTGATCCTTGGTGTTGTCACAGACACAAAGAGGAACCCCAGAAGCTGTTGAGAATGATTGCAGAACATGAGCGTTATTTCAATTAATATGTTGGACTCCAGCAAGAATCTGAGTGAAGCAGCATCTTTGTCTTTTTCTTCTGTTTTTCCTCTTTCCTTCTAACATACACTTTCTGTGCTTCCCTCAGAAGCTTCTCTAATGGTTGTCCATGCCACCCTTCTATTTTCTGAAGCCTCTTTTGTATATCTGGCTAGGATTTAGCTACAAAGTTAACTTCCAATAATCCCTGCATTCTTCCTTAATTCCTAGGATTATTATTTCTCGTAAATCCTTCATATGCCCCTTATCACATTCATCATTGTTGTCCCATTCTGGGTATGTTATCAGATATTGTACTTCTTCTGGGCCAGCTTTTGGACCTGGAGGGTGCCTTTTCTCCCACTCCTGCATTGCAGCTCACCTAATCATTCCTCTTTCTTCCCCATTAAACAGCATACTTAAAATAGAAATCGTCTCACCCAAAGAGTAAACATTGGGTCCCAGAAAACAGTGGAATTGTTCTGCTAGCCCAATAGGTTCTTCCATCAAGGATTTCATTTCCTTCATAAAGCTTCTCTCCTCTCCACTAGTAAGGGAAGAATTTGTGCACCCTATTATCTGCTGGTAATGTAACTTCCCTAAGAGGATACATAGAAGTGCTATTAGGGTTAGTCTGGGGAAATGGGAGATTTATAAGATCCTTTTTGCATTGCTCTAGTTCCTTCCTGAGCTGATAGAACTTCCTCTTTCCAGCAGGGGTACCAATTGCAGAGCTTTGGCCAGGGGGACTGGCAAGAGCGTGGTCAGAGCCAATATCCCCTGTTCCACTGGCAGTCTCTGACTCCACTTCTATAGTTACAGGAGTCGGTTCAGTGTCAGGATTATAAGGGGGAAGTTGCTGTTCAGGAGGAGAAAATTGTCAAGATCTAATTCTGGGTACAGGTACGGGAGGAGGTAAATTATCTAAGAGATCCCATCTGGAATTTTCCTGTTCCTCCTTTTGTGCACAGTTCTATCAAGTTATAATAAACTCTTTTATCTCCCACAGCCAGCAAGCAACATAAGCCGATTCTTCCTCTAAAAGAGTTTTACTGTTCACATACAAGTTTAAAGCCTGACATACCTATCTTTGTCAGACCCGTACTCTGGCCAGAACACTGACACTCCTTTAATTGTCCCATTAGGCCATTTAAGAACAAAATATTGAATCATTTTCTGTTTATCTTTGGTTTTTGTATTTCTTTTCCAATTTCCCAGCATGCTTCCCAAAAGACTTTTAGCTGGCACTGCCATGGGGAACTCTTCCCTGTCCCCATTTCCCCTGGAACTCTTATTTCTCATTTCTCCTAGCAACCTTTAGTTGTGCTGCTACAGGAGCAGGCCTCCTGCCAGGTACCACGTGCTAAAATCCTGGTTCTAGAAAATGAGGTGTACTGTCAAGCACTTTACCATGCAAGATGATACCGCAGAGCTTAAGAGTCCAAAACCTGACTCCCAAGGTAATACTTAATCACGATCAATTAATTGTTCTTACCTTTGTCTGTGCACAGAGTTGCCAGGAATCACGGGATTAACTTCTCAAAACTGCAGTGCCTACTGCCCCTTTCCTTTCCCCAGCTGTACACGGATCCTGCCTCTTTAAACAGCCGGGGGCTTCGGCCGGCTCTCCGCTGAACCGCCTCCGCCGGCCCCGGGTCCGCCAAAATTAGAGCGGGGTGCACCTCCATCGCAGTGATAGAGGTCTGTTGCAGGCGACTTCGAGTGCTGGGTTTCGGCACCGAACTGTGGGAGCCGCTCTAAGTTGGACTCGGCAAGGAGCGCAGCGGAGCGGAGCAGCGCGCTTCCTTCGCGGCTGCAATGGCGCCCCCTTGTGGCGAGGGAGCGATGGCGCGCCCTGTCAGCCGAGGGCGCGCTGTTAAGTCCCCTTTCCTCCAAGCACGTAATGTCTCTCCTGGCCGCTCAGTGGCTGAGCATCCCAGGCTCACAATCTACTCGACGCAGTTACTAAGATATATTTCCGCATAAGGGATGTTACCAACCTGTTGTTTTTAAGTATATTTTATATTTCTCTGTGGAGACAGGAGGGGGATACTTCTTAAAGCTATCCCATTCATTCTGTCCTGTGCTTAGGGATCAAAGACATCACATTCTTTTCCAGGCTAGGCTCTCCCTGCCTTGCATATTTGCCTTATCTCAGATTAGTCTCTATCCTGTGCTGGTCACAACGCTCCTGTTTCTGCTTTTAAAGCAAAATATTTGTCATGTTTGCCCTATCTTGTGCTGGTTTCTGCCTTAGCAGCTTTTTGTGAAAAGCAACCTATGCAACCATTTTAGAAGAAAGTGGTAAGACTAGTAAGAACCTATGCTTTAGTATGGCATTGGAAGTTTCTACTGCAAAAACACAACCTAACTCTCACATAAGCATACTGGTCTGCTAGAATTAGAGAACCGGGTACTTTTCCCTAGTACTTTCCCCATGCCAGTTACTTAGTTTTCATACATGAAGTATTTGGATACATCCTTATCACCTGCTCATGGAAGCACTTACCAGGTTCAGTTCAGTTAGCTGCAGATGAGCTATCTGCTGGACAGCTGCTGCATGACTCTGCTGGAATGTACTTAGCCCAGATCTTCTACATGCTTCTACATCTGACTTTTTTTTTTTTTTTTAACTTATACATCAGCTTTAATTTTACATCAATCATGCAGAAATTAAAGAGGAAGAATTGAAATGTCTGGCACAAATTTTCCATTGGTCTGCTTGAGGTGGAGTTCTGCAGGCCTCAGATGTTTTACTGGATCTTGACTTTGCCTGTCCTTGGCTCTGCTCAGGCAGAGCTGCAGTGTGACTCATGACTAAAAGTTCCATCTTAGTGATTACAAACAGCATTAGCAGGGACTGGGCCCTGTAGGCATCATGACTCAGAGCCTCTGATGCAGGTAGACCTCCTCCACTTCCTCCTCACTCTAGGCAGCAGATACATACTGCTGACCTCATACATCATCCAGTTACAGCATGCCCACGCCAGACAGCCTTGCTGTGGCCAGTGGTAGAGGAATGGGGCCGATCTTCATATAATCATAGAATCACAGAATGGCCTGGGTTGAAAAGGACCTCAAAGATCATCGACCCTGCTGAGTGCAGGGTTGCCAACCACTAGACCAGGCTGCCCAGAGCCACGTCCAGCCTGGCCTTGAATGCCTCCAGGGACGGGGCGTCCACAACCTCCCTGGGCAACCTGTTCCAGTGTGTCACCACCCTCTGTGTGAAAAACTTCCTCCTAATATCCAACCTAAATCTCCCGTCTCAATTTAAAACCATTCTCCCTTGTCCTATCGCTATCTACCCTCACAAACAATCGATCCCCCTCCTGTTCATATGCTCCCTTCAAGTATTGGAAGGACACAATGAGGTCTCCCCGGAGCCTTCTCTTGCCCAAGCTAAACAAGCCCAGTTCCCTCAACCTTTCCTCATAGGAGAGGTGCTCCAGCCCTCTGATCATCTTGGTGGCCTCCTCTGAACTTGTTCCAAGACCTTTGTGTTTTTCTTGTGCTGGGAGCCCCAGGCCTGGATGCAGTACTCCAGATGGGGCCTCACGAGAGCCGAGTAGAAGGGGACAGTCACCTCCCTCTCCCTGCTGGCTGCTCCTCTTTTAATGCAGCCCACAACATAGTTGGCCTTCCAGGCTGTCAGCACACACTGCTGGCTCATGTCCAGCTTCTCGTCCACCAGGATCTCCAAGTCCTTCTCTGCAGGGCTGCTCTCAAGGAGTTCTTCCCCCAGCCCGTATTAATACCTGGGATTGCCCTGGCCCAAATGCAGCACCGTGCATTTGGCCTTGTTGTACCTCATTAGGGTCACATGGGCCCACTTCTCCAGCCTGTCCAGGTCCCTCTGGATGGCTTCCCTTCCCTCCAATGTATCGACTGCACCGCTCAGCTTGGTGTCATCTGCAATCTTGCTGAGGGTGCACTCAATTCCATTGTCTATGTCACTGATGAAGACATTGAAGAGCACCAGTCCCAAGACTGAGCCTTGGGGACACGACTTGTGACCGGCCTCCACCCTGACATAGAACCGTTAATCACAACCCTTTGGCTGTGACCAGCCAACCAGTTCTTAACCCACCGAACAGTCCATCCTTCAAATCCATACCTCTCCAATTTGGAGAGAAGGATGTGGTGAGGGACCATGTCAAAGGGTTTGCACAAGTCCAGGCAGATGACATCCATTGCCCTTCTCCCATCCACCAATGCCATTACTCCATCATTCAACTTCATCATGTCTCTATGCACTCCCAGTAAGCGGGCTCAGAGTCCTACTTCTGTGTTTGGAGCCCTGGTCCAGACATCTCACTTTTGCAGAGGTGAATAGGTAAATGGCTGTTTAAGGCTTTGTTCTGAATTTGCTGGTGCTTCTAGCCAACATTTGGTGCCAAGCAAAATCCATATCATTCTTTCATGTAAGTCTTTTTCAAATACAGTTTAAGTCCTTCGGCAATGTGGTTTATCTCTAGCAGCAAAATAACTCAGTTTCCTTGCATGAGATGTTTTTTTTTTTTTTTTTGCTAATGTAGCCTGTGTGGTAACACCAGTTAAGCAATGATGTATATGTAATTTTGTAGCTCATTACACAGCTCTAAATAGCAATTTAAAATCAGTCTCGGGGATGTTACCTGAAAAAAAGAGGGGTTTTATGTGTCTTCTTTATTTTACTATCTTAAAGAATAATAAAACAGATGCTTAAGATGAGAAAGTGACAACTTAGAGTTTAGTTCAGCAACTACTGTAAAATATTTGAAGTGAAGCTGTTGTGGTTTAACCTGGCAGTCAGCTAATCATCACATGGCCAAAATCAAGACAGGAGCTAAAGAGATATTTCATAGTTATATTTGGTGCTTTAGCTGGTCTTTTACAGAATGACTGGCACACTGCAGTAATAATATAACTTCCCAGATTTGAGATGTTGCTTTGATCTAAGAGTTCATGTCTGCTAGATCTGTTATGACATTCATCTTAGTACAGCTGAGATACGTGCCGTATTTTAGAAGCATTTCTCTTAAAAACTCACAAGGGAGATGGGAAAATTACTTGCAGATGATAGACGTGAGAAACACTCAGCTTCAGCAATTCTTGATCAGGCAAAGGTCTTGGTGAAGCAGCAAAGTTTTTATTCGTTATTGCTGTAGCGGGTGTGCACCCCCTTATGGCGAGAGAGGAATCATGCACTTGATCAGTGAAGCACTTCTCATTCTCTACCCTTTTCTCCCTTTGCAGGTAATTACTTTCCTGTTCCCCTCCTGGCCAGGTACTCCAGGCTCACAATCTACGTGATGCATTTGCTAATCCATTTTTCCCTATGAGGTCTATCACCAGCCTGTTGTTTTTAGGATTATTTTTTATGTTTCTATGGATACAGGAGGGCAGTATTTCTTGAAGCTGTTATACCTGTTTTATCCTATGCCGGGCTTTCCTTACCTTGCTCTGTATTTTTCCTTCTCTTACTGCTTACAAAAGCCATGTTTAAGAAGAAACTTATATCAGAAAATATCTAAAGGTTACTAAGCCTGAATTCCTGATTTATGATACACGTTATGCTGTGCTAGCAAGCATAAATTTAATTATACATTTATTTAGCAGTCTTTCCCTTATGTATTCTTTTGCAAAAGCTCACATTGTTAATGTTTGATCACAGTGGGTATTGCTCAGGCTCTCAGGATTAATTGCTTACCCTGGTCAGAGTGTCCTAGTCTCTGCTCTATTCTGCTGCTCAGCATCCTTCCTGTGAAAAACAACCTAAGCAGCCATTTTAATTTATGCAGCCATTTCTGTAAGAAAGGTGTAAGTTCATTAAGGGCCTATACCCTGGTATTGGAACTTTCTACTACAAAAAGACAACCTACTTCTCACATAGGATAAAGGCTTGATAAAGAGGTGGGGATGTTGAAGTACCAAAGACCTTGGCTACTGCTCAAGTTCTCCAACTTAGTGATCCCCTAATTAGTGGGAGAACAGCACATTTTGTAATGAAATCAAAGTATCCCACATGCCAAGAGACATTTTACCCAGAGCTTGTGGAGTCAATTCGGTGTTGTTCCTGGCACAGGTGGAGTCTTTAGTGAAAAGCTGAGCATGAAAGCAGTGCAATTCCAGTGGGTACTTCTGGATTGTTCACATCTGCAAGAGAAAGGAAAGAATTATCCAAAAAGCCTTTTCTTGCAGAAGAATTCTTTGGGTCCCAGCCTCTCAAAAGAACACAGAAGTGCATTCTTATAAATCACTGCCCGGGTGTCTGAGTCTCTCTCAGGCATAGACACAAGGAAAACAACAAACCTCTCTGTTTAAGAAGGCTTTTTTAAAGCTCCCCCAGCTTTCCTCAGCACAATGCCTAAGAAAAGATTTGAAATGTAATGCCCTCAGAGAATTCTCAAACGTCTGTGGAAAGCAAAAGGAAAGCTGAGAAAGACAACGATCACCTCTAGAACTCGTCAGTCTAAGTCAAATGAAATAAGAATAGTTTTAGGCAACTGAGAAAACAGACTGACATAGGGAACTGATCAGCAGATTTGTGAGTTCTGTGGAGTCACCACTGTGACTATCACTGTAAAACCTGCTTCTCTGTATGTTGATAGTTCTCCCATGAAGAAAGGGAGACCAGAAGAAAGAATATTCTACGTAGACATACCGGAAGCTCAGTAGGGTTGTTTGCAACAGGCCTATGGTATGAATTTATGGAAAATTGAGATGTACAGTCTGAGAGATCACACAGTTGAGAATTTCTTGGCATTGCTAAAACAAGATATACCACAGTTTATACATTTGTATTGGAGCTAAGAAAGAAAAAAATGCTAGAGGATGCCTTATGGAACTAACATTCTTCAGTTGCTGTGTGAAGAGAGAGTTAAAGAAGTAATTCTCAGTGCCCTCTTTGGAAAGTACATCAACTCCTTGCCTTCAGGGCAGCTGCTGAGGAACTCACTTTCAACATGCATGTACGAAAACTGCTTACACTGAGACTGATTGCAGGATCCCATGACTCATTTGAATTGCATGAAGGTAAGCTGCCAGGCAGTATAAAGAAAGATCAACAGAATAACAAAATAAACAGTAACTGATGCGTGGGCTGACAGGACACAGTGCTATCCTGTGCAGTGTGGGCATACATACTGATGACCTGACTGTGCTGCTTACTATCAGTATGAAAAACTGAGGTGGGAAATTGTAAAAGCTCTAACTTTTGTAGGCCAGGCTTCGGTATTTCTGCTAAGCAGGTGCAGATTCTGTTTCGATCTGTTCAAAGAAGCAGCTCAGTATGGAGCATATTTTAAAAAGTCATCTAAGGCTATTTGACTGAGTTTATGAAGCTTAAGTCAGCAGCAGTACATATATGTTCATCATTAAGAAGGAGGATAGCTGTTTTTTGACAGTGAACCTGCTGGGTCAGAATCAGCTTCATACAGATACTTGCAGTCCAAGTTCTCTTTACTCTTTCTAAACTGACCAACATGAAAGAAAATGGAAACTCTGGAAAACTAATTTATTGTTCTTTTAAACTAGGAACTAAGAGGTACTTGGGGGAAAAATGTATCCTTGTGCACAAGAAGTGAAGATTTACCTTATTTCCCATCTTTTTTTTTTAAAAAAAAACACATTTTCTATTTTTCTGTACATTTCCCCGTATTTTTCATTGTAAAGCTTTAATCATGTGTTCATATAGTCTTCTCATTCTCCTTTGTCTCTAGGCTTCATTTCTGCCCATCTCCTTCTGTCTTACTTACTTGCCTTATGAATTCCTCCATCTCTCCTCTATGAGGTTTCTGGAGGGAATAAAAAATTTAATAGCTAAAAAATCTGTTACTCTTGTGACTATTTCATGTCATTGTGCCTTAACTCTACTTCTTCCAGCACAAAGGCAAATGTATATGCCTGGCAAATTTTCTTGAAGAAAATCTGTGCTACAGTAGGTTTTAGTTTGGATTGTTCACTGGAATGATTTCCTGAAGCTTTATCATCCTGAGTTACTGCTTTGTTCTTTCTTTGTCATGCTGTGTCGAAATACACACCTCTCTGACAATCCTCCAGTGAGCTTACCTGGCAACATTTGAGTGGCCCTTCCAGGCTGGGAAATGTTTCCTGATGCACATCTTCTTTTCCAACTGAGCTGAAGAAATAGAGTTGACATATCATGGAAACATGCTGTCTGCTTGCCCAGTCAACTGTCAGGCGTGTCGTAACACCACAGTACTGTGCTAATCAGAACAGACAGCCGTTATTTGGCTGACTAATCAGTACTTGCTGGTGAGATTTTATGAAATGTAGGAAATTGTGCTTCATAAATGTGCATGAAAAATTACTTTGTGCTAATGCATTATAGTGACACAGAATTAAGGAATCTCTTCTTAAGGAAAATGTTTTATATTGCATTTTGTTATTTTGTTTTGAGGTTGTTTTGTTTTGTTGTTTTTTTTTTTTTTCAGTTATGACACATTAATTGGCAGGGATCTACAAGGATCATCAAGACAAATCCCAGGCTCCACACAGGACCACCCAAAGTTCAATCTGTCTGTCTGAGTGTTCAAGCACCTGAGCTCCAGCACCTGGTTATAACATAGATGGAACCTTACCTAAATTGTTAAAAGGCTTACAGCATATATGTTGGCTAAACCTAAAATTTTTAAAGGTGAGGGATACCTAACACTCATATCCAGCTGGTGGATAGTTGTGGGAAAATCAGATATATTTGTGGTTTTGCAAAGTGAAAGATTCAACTGAACAGTATTAGCAGACCAAAAGCTAATTTAAATACTACTTAATAATGCTGAAGTGATAAAATTACTTGTGTTAAAATGGTAGCTTATCAAATGCAAACACAAAAACATCGAAAGAAGTATAAATAACTTCCCATGCATTCAAACAAATAATGGCCAGCCATCTAGGAAGCATGACTTGATTAACATCTGCAGATCTATTTGGATATGCAAATAATCAAATTACGTATTAAAGAAAATAAATGTCTTTCACTAAAGAACGTACAGCAGGCTTCACCCCACATAAACACACTGTAAGTGCCAAAGTAATGGCTGTGTCAGTAAAGAGGCATCAGGCCTCTTCTTTAGCACATACTTTGGTCTGATGAGTGTATAATGGAGATTCATTATTCTTAATAATAGACTAGCTTTGTGTAGGCAAAGAGCAGCAATATTACGTGAATCTATTTGAACACAGCCTGTCTGCTGTGAAGAAGCAGCACTCTCTTTTGCCTTTGAACTGAAGGTATCTAACATGCAAGGAAAACAGAAGTCATTACAGGCGGAATGATGGGCAAAACCAGGATCTGCTTCTTCAGATCTTTATCACTCTCTGGTGGCTGTTAGCACATGGGTGCAGATTATCTGCCATATTCAAAGTAGAAAATAAAGATGGTGTTGCCTCAATTTTCCTTCTGCAAATAAATAAATAAATAATCCCCAAATACTTTATCTCCCCACGTTCTTGGCTCTGATCTCAGCCCACCAAATTATCTAAGCATCTGCTAATAGTATGAAGGTTGTCATGCTGTGCTAGTGAAATTAATCAGCACTATTTTTGAATTCCTTTGATTTGACATCACAATCAGCAGATGAGAAGCTGAATAATTTCTTCATTGACTTCTTGTGCAGCTTGAATTATCTGCATACTCATATCACTTCTGACTTCCTTGCTGTTAAAATAATTCCTTTATGACCTTTGAAATCGTGAACACCCACAGCATGCAAGTTAGGTCTGTTAGATTTTTTTCTGAAATATTTGTCACTTATCAAAGATTTTGGAATAAGATTGGTAGGAAGCATGGGAATCAAATTATTTTTTGCTTGCTTATCCAGGTAATTGTTTTATATGTCCGAGTCATCAGAAACATTAAGTCCACACTGATCCTTAAGCATGGAAGCAGTCACACTGGCTTCAGCACTTGAACTTATATTGAACAGCCCTCATTCAAGAAATACATATTTGTGCAAAATTTGGGGAAAAAACTACAAACAACTCCCTCCTCACAAAATAGGGCAGAATACTTGAACTAAAAATAAATCTACTTTTGCTGGATGTATTTCACAGCTACATGAAAACCAAGGTTAAGGAATCTGTGTCCACACCAAAGTGTGCAAATCAGATACATACCCATTTATTAACTTGTGCATTTAACATGATGGACTTGCCAGTTTCTTCTTGCCAGAAGAAATTACTATTGCAGGGAGATTTTTTTTTTTTTGCAAAGGTCTTAATAAAACATAGTTACATTACAAAGATTGATTAACAAGAAGGGAAAAGAAAAACTCCAATTACTTGTTATAAGAAAAGCCTACTTCCAGCAAATGCACAGTACAAAAACAACAACGTTTTGAAGCATGTGTGCAGTTCAAACTTTGATCAAGAATACGCTTCTGGGCAAACTTTTTACACTTCTGTATATTGAGATGGCTTTTTTCCCCCTATCATATATGTTTTTCTTTGGTGATTCTTTTCAATAAAACAAAATTAAAGAGGTCAGCTTCCCAGGGGGAAAAAGATGCAGTGACAGAAGAAATAATCTTACTAAACAAACAAACCCTAAAGAAAACAAGCAAACAAATACCAGCTAAGGAACTGATCTGAACTGAAAATAAAACGTGTGTTTAGAGCCCCCAATCTTTTCACCCTGTTGGAAAGAACGTTACCCCTGGCAGAAGTCCCGTGAGCTGCCCGTGTTCCCCTATAAGCCAACATTCCCCAGGCATTAAATATCTCGCAGGAGCCCGAGCTGAGGTTCTGCAGGAGCTCCACGAGAGGGAGGCAGCCGCGCGGGCTGCATGGCCCCGGAGGAGGCTCAGGAGAGCAGCAGGGCAGCCGGCCTGCAGCCCCTGCTTTGTACCAGGACCGCAGACACGATTTTCAGATCCTGGAAACACGAGAGGAAGAAAAGACAGAGCATCTCCTGGAGTGAAATGAGCTAGTGCCTGACTTTGTGGTTGGCAACCCTGCTTGCAGCAAAGGGGTTGGAACCAGATGATCTTTGAGGTCCCTTCCAACCCAAGCCATCCTGTGATACTGTGATATTATCATTTAGCATCACATAAGGATTGTAACTAATTACACCTTGGAAAGATATTGATTTCCAAAGCCAGGGAAGAACAGTAGAAAATCTACAGTAGTGCTGAAAGATCCTGTACAGAAGATTAGTTGCATGAGTGTTGTCCCCTAGAAACATTGGGGGACATTTTCCATTCAAATGAGGTCATCTTTTGTTGTTGGAGAACGTCAACAAGCGCCTGCAAAACATGTAAAGGTAGATGAATGAAGATTTGAAGTGCCATGAACTTCGCTATGGGTTCGGGTAGGCTGGGGGAGGAGGATGAATGCAGCATCTGAGGCACGGACTCAGATGTGACCGATTCAAATCGGGTTCTGACATCCCTGATATACATCCACAAGTTTTCTCTTTTACCTTTCCTACCCGCCTTTACATGTCAACAAAACATCCCACAAACACTCCTTAACCGTGCATGCAGGTGCTGATCCAATCAGAGCCATGAGATGTTCCTTTTGCTTTTCTTCCTGGAGGTGTCCTTGGTTCTCAGCCTTGCTTTCTCATGCTGTTTATCTTGCTCTGCAGCTTCTGCTCTGAATAGTCTTTCTTGTATCCCCACAGATGAACACCAGTGAATTCAGTCAGGCTGAGTCCTAATGGGAACAGAGATTCTGTAGTCCCAGTCTCCATAAAAAGCCTCTTCTGTCACGACTCTTTTGTAGATATTTTGCTCTGCTTAGCCACAGCTCATCAAATCCCAAATGATGGCAATTTATAGTAAATATGCTGTTAGTCTTCATAAGAAAAACAGGAACAAATGAGTGGCTTGGACATACGCCCAGCTCCATAAAGTACATTAGGGTAGAGGCAATTTACTTAGCCATCTTTTCATATTCCCAGCTTTTGCTGGTGAGTTTGCACCTGCAAATATTACAGCTAATTTGAAAACCTCTCAGACTTTTGTTTTGAGTGTTTTATAAATCTGATCACCGGGATAAGTCCCTGCAACAAAATTCATTCAAATTATAATTTCCATAAAAGTAAAAAGACAAGACCTCAGTGTCCTTCGTGTCTAAGAAACATACATCGGTCATTCAAATGGGATGAAAATGCATTGTGATTAGGAAACTAGCATGGGCAATAGAATTATGCAACTACTGCTTGGGAAGTATAAAATCTGTGTTATCAAAGGCTTACTCGGGAAAGAAGAAATTCAGCCACTACAAATGATTTGTGCTATGTCACATAACGCATAGGGATGTATGTCCTTTGTAAATTGCAGCAATTCAGAGGAAGAACTAATGCAAAGGAGCAATTGCGATGTGAATTTGTAGTGGTGGTAGGGATCTTGGAGTAAAGCAAGAGAAGGGGAACAATGAGACAAATCCAAGCCATAATAAGACTTTTCAATATTATATAACAAGTATAAAAAATACATTTAGCATTGTTTGTGATGAAAGACTCACTGTATCATTACCCTAGCCTATCTAAAAAGCCTTAGTATACTTGTAAGACTACAAAAAAACCTGCTGATATGGACTGACATGAAAAAAAAATATTGTTTTACTAATTTAATATGATTAGCAGAACATAGGACAGAATATGTAATAATGCCATACTTGAGACATTCAGGCAATGGTTAAGACTGTCATCTCTGAGCTGGTCTCAGGGAACAGAATTGCTGGAGGAAGGGCTGCAGGACAAGGACACAGTAGCAGGAGGATGCTGTGACTGATGATCCTTGATCACCTTTGTATCCACAACTTAGGAATGGTGAATTTGTCCAGAAAACTGAGGAAATGAAGCTGAGAGTCAGAGGCCACCATCCTGAGTGAAGTGGTTGACAGTCCAAGGTCCATGAATACAAGTAAGCAGTTGCCAGCGTTGGCACCAGGTTGCGAGCATCACGTACTATGGTGACCACCTTCTTTACCAGGTCAGTTTGACCAGGCACAACAACCTGAGGCCCACGCTGTCCGTGTTGATGCTCAGTGCCAAGAGGGGTGATCTTTCAGATCTTAGACCACCCAGAGAACTCACAGATTTGGGAGCAGACATCATAACCATACTGCTGTAGTGCTGACTCTCCCACAGCTGCATACTGCTGAGCTCATTGTAGTTATCCACGACAGTCATTGTAGTTATCACATAGTTATCTTAAATACTTATAAATCATAACTGTAATAACTATTGCCGTACTTGTATTACTATACTTCTATACTACAGTTGTATAAACTCTCACACTACAGAAGCTATAAAACATCCTTCTATAGAGGTGAAATTGTCAAAGTTTCTTTCAGTCTCTGACAGTACCTCATCCACCCACCCCAATGGCATCTATAAACAATGTCCCCTGTACTGTGTCAGCGTGTGGAGTGGCATGTCTACACACCAGAATGGGCAGACAGTTTGTAAACATGTTCTGCCTTTACAAAGTGCCCCAGCTGCTCTAAAAAGGGAGATGAAAAACCATCAGTCTAACAAACAAGCAAGCAACAAAGAAATAAATAAAACAGTTCAGGTGACAGACAGATCTGTGATTCTGTTTCATGGCATGTTAAATTTACCAATTAAACAGCAGAAAACCTATTTTGATGAGGGAATTGCAAATACTGATGTGAATGCTACACTTAAATGTCTTTTCTCTAAACAGGTGTGTTATTTGCTGTAATCTATGAAGACAGACTCATGATGCATAAAGATAACTTAGAAATTTGTAATAATATGATTAATTTTCTCAGTGGTAGGCAGAAATTATAACAGTCACCATGGCCTGACTCATAAACTGTTAGCCCAGCTATTTCCTAGGACGGATATCTGTGACCTAAAACAACAATCTCGTAGCATAGCACTCTCAGTAGAGGACTGAGACAGTTTTACACCAATGTACAGCTCTGACTTCAGCAACAAAATTCTCTTTATTGAGTTTCCTAACTGTCTGAGGGACATAAAAACCTAAGGAAGTCTGAATGAAACCATATCCATTCCAACACTGACACATATCAGAATGGAAGTGAACCACAGATCGTCTCATAGAGTAATGCAAATATTTGAATTATTCCACAACCAATTCTCTGAGACTTGGTGAGAAAGTTTTGCTCCATCTTCAGCATGATAATGGAGTACTGAGTTGCTGAAAATATGAGTGTTCCTTTATTCTCTGTCATTCATAGAGAAGAGAAAAAATGGAGATTTGAGGGTGCTCTCTTCTCCTCTTAGATGGCAAAAGAAGAGAGAAAAAAATTCTGACATATTTGAATGCTTGAGAAAAATCCATACAATGGCAAACCTGGAAAACCCTTGACTTATGTCCTTTGCAATTCCCCCTTGATATTTCCTATCTGCAGTTAACAGTTATGCAAGTTCTCCAGTTTGCTGGTCAAGTACTCACTGGAAATTCATTTGGAATTTTCAGCATCCGTATGGCTTTTAACTGTTGTTGTAAAGCAATACAAAAAGACAAAAATGGTCAAGCATCATATACTGTAACTGCTGAAGAATTGTCACCCAGAGATAAAGGCAGACTAAAATGACTGCAAATGAATCTAGAAAATACAAAACAAAACAGCACTCTGCCTACAGGAAAAAAAAATCTGTAGCTGGCTATCAGGTCTATTCCTGCCAAAGTGGTGAGGGCATAACCTAAAGGGAAGGTAAGCCAGGGTGTGTAAAGGCAACAGCAAGAACTTCTTGGTTTGTTAAAAGGTGATTTTCAATTTTAAATATCTGAGGGTGTATGAACTGGTGATATTGAGTTTCTCTGAAATATTAACATTATCTGAGATTCTCCTCTTACTTTTCCAAAAATACATGACACAAAACCCAATATATGACTGCACATTTGCCATGTGCCTTGTAACATCTATGTCTTACTATCCATGATATTTTTTTATGCAACCGTTCACCACCCTTGTATGTCATAAATTAAGAGGATCAGTTCTGCCTTCTGGGGGAAACCAGGTTAAATACACAGAAGCAATGCCTGCATGACTTAAACAAGCCAGACTGGGGGGGTAATAGTGTGCTATTCAGTATCTCTGTTACCACTATGCTGGCATCTTGTGTCAAGTATTTTTGTTTCCAGTAGCATTCAGGTTTATCTTCTCCTGGTTAAAGTGTTAGCAAAAACCTTTCACTGACATGACTCAGTTCCTGAACCGGGTTGCTTGACAGATATGTCCCTGCATGAGAGAAAAATCTGTTATTTCTGGTGAGGTACACTTGAGATGATAGTAGCTGTAGAACTTTTTTTCAAAATAGTTTTAGCAGATTTTCCTGTTTAGCCTTCAAAGGTGTGCAAGGACAAGGCAATTACAGGTTATTCCAGGTCAGTTTCATTCTCAAAAATGGAGTCTTGTCCTGTATCTCGCACTTCTCTTTCTCCTTGACTGACTGTCAGCCCCCAGGCCTGGAGTCTCACAGGAGATCTTATCAGTGTCTTCATATACCTGAAGGGAGGATGCAATGAAGTTGGAACCAGACTCTTTCTAGTGGTGTCAGTGCCAGGACAAGAGGTAAACACACAAACTGGAACACAGGAGGTCCCCTCTGAACATCAGGAAAAACTTCCATGCTGCACAGGTGATGGAGCACTGGAACAGGTTGCCAAGGGAGGCTGAAGTATCTCCCTGCTTGAGGACACTCTAAATCCATCCAGAGATGATCCTGGGCAACCTCCAGTAGATGTCCCTACTTGAGCAGGGGTTTGGACCTTGTGACCTTAACCATTCTGTTCTTCTGTGACATTCAACAAAGCTTTGAGATAACCTTCTGTCCTGGTAGGTTTTCCCCTCTCTTTATGTTCACTGCCACTCCACCCTTCTGTCTGTAGTATTTAATTGGTAGTCTTAGTGTCTACTCGCATTAGACGTGTTCACTTGTACTGTGCAATGTTTGCTCATTCTCAAAGACATGGCAATTCCAGCCAGCACATTTCATTTCTTCCATTCTCCAGATCCTACATCTTCATCACATTACTGTCTCAGATTTTGACAAGTGAGGTCTTAGATCAACCCTTTCCATCCCTTTGTGCTGCTGTATAGAAACTCTTTCTTAGCAGCTTAACTCATCTCTCTTTATGTAGACAGCAGCTTTATCCACTTCACTCTGTGTACCACTTTGCTGCATCACTCTTCCCTTTTCCCACCATAGGTGACTTCCTGTCACTGTCAGGGTTCTTCATGTTCCAGTCCCTGCCTTTTTCCTCTCTTTCCTTACCAGCTGGACGACTGATGTTGCAGATGAGTTCACAGAGGCAGAGTTTGCTCCACTGTCATTTTGTTTTCAGATGAGAACTGACAGACTTTCTCACTGACTCCACGCTCAGGAAGGGGACTCTGAGCTGGTCAGCACAATGTATCAGTGAGATGTGCTATCATCTATCCCACACTAGTGGCACTATAGCTGTTTCTTAGCAATTGCCGGTCTGAAGCCTCAGGAAGAGGCTGTCCTTGCATTCCTTGTTAGCACAGAGCTCACACAACTAAGCCCTCATAGGCTCCTTTAACTATTTGTTACAAATAACGAGATTGAGAATGAAAGGAACTCAGATCTTGTGTAGTTTCAGCCTCTGTTTACTGTGGGAATTAAAAAAACAAGCAATTGCACTTCTGTTTAAGAATTACTATCTTCTGGGTTCAGGTTTGCATTGAGATGTAACTTACTCACATCACTGAACTTAAGTCCTAAGACATTTTTCACTTACTTAAAGGCAAAAATGTTTTTACAGGATTTCAGCAGCGTGTCTGTAATCTTTAAAACTGCTGCTGAAACTTGTTCACATGGAAAAATCACTACAAAGTCTTTGTTAAAAGGGGGTCTAGGGACCAGTGCAAACTGAGCAAAGATAATATTTAAAAGGAACAAGATACTTTTGCCAACAAGAGAAAAAAAGGCTTTTCTTCTTCTGGCTGAGTTATTACTTAGTTTTGTTGGAATAAAAGCCTTAATGTTCTCTTGTTTATCTCTTTGTGGTGAAAAAGTCATGAAGGTCCTGTGTGACATAAAGCAGGAGGGGAATGGGAATAAAAAGCCTGGTCCTGTCCTATAAGAATTTAGGGAAGTCATTTTGCTTCCCTTGGTCTGAGACACCAAAAAATGCCAACACTTGCAAGGCACTATATTCTACAGAGAATAAATGGCTGCAGGAGTACCAGCTAGTACTGCTGTTTCTGACAAGTCAGAACCTCCAAGAAGGCATAGAAAAACAGTGACGGTACCATTACATTCATAACTAGTCTATGACTTCATTTCACAGGCATGAGGGAGGAAAGAGGGTCTATCAGAAAACTGGCAAAGGGGTAAAGAAAATTAGTGAGAACAAGGCCTGCAAACTCCCACCGACCCTTCAGATGCTTACAAAACTTTATGTTGGCCTTTCCATCTCCCCTCATGCAATGCCTCACTGTCCCATGGGGTCTCTGTTCTCCTCCATAATACATATCAAGCATCTAATTGCTGTTGTTATCATCTTTTGTCAGTTATGACATTATATCAGTTTGATCAAATGCAGACAGTGAGGTCAGAACAAAGCCCTCAAAGGATGACAGAAGCAGTTTGCTATGCATAAAGGAGTCGGTTATTATATCACGTTTAAACTTACAGGTTTGGTTCAGCCTTAGCTAAGTATCTACTTACTTAACAGCTGTAATGAATCAGCTTGAGAGAAGAATAGTTAAAAAAAAGTAGTAAGAATACTGAGCTACAATAGGAGAGCAAGTCTGTTCAGGTTATGTCTAAGGTGGTTCTCCAGTAACACTTATGAGTTCATCACTGGTCATAGAAAACCAGAGGTGGATTCTGTACAGTTAATTCTGCCATCTTCATACTAACCCTGCCAGTTTCAGAAACTGTTCATAGACACGTTTTTCAGGGCATGGTACCACACTTAAATGTTACCAGATAAGCTAATATTTCAAATGGATACTACAGGAAGGCGGTTTGTCTTATGCAGAGCCTTGGGTATTCATCATTCTGTCATGACCCAAGGTTCTTGGAGTTTCCCATCACAGCAGTATCTTTGTGACTTCTTGCTAGCGTGTCTTCATGCCATCTCTCTCATAAAGGTAAAGGAGACATTGAGACGTGAGGTCAGTGTTACAATTGTTGTCCATGTTCTTTACTTCTAGCTCAGAAGCATAAATAGAATGCAGATCTGTAGAGCCATCAGGAAGGCTGTTCAAAGATATCCAGTTTTGGTGGGATCTCAGTTTAACATCTCCACACCATGCTTAATTCTGCTTCCCAACCACAGGTGTAGACTTCCAGAAGAGCAGGTGTGGAGGAGTGGCATCTCCAAACAATACTAACCCATTTTGTTGATCTTCAGCTGTCATCAGTGCCACCAAGACATGTTAGGATAGCCAGATAAGAGCAGCCCCAATGTGGCTTAAAATAACAGGTTATGAAAATGTTGACTTTAAGCTTCTCTGCACACTGGAGAACGAGGCTCAATAACACTGACCTAACATAGGTGTGATGGGTTAATACCTACCTACCTACATCTTCAAGGTTAAACATCTCCGAGGCGTGAGGCAAGTTATGAAAATTGACATAACATCCAAATAGCTGTAAGGCTGAGGATTTGTTGGCCTTGAATCCCTACAGTCCATAGCAGTATTGCCTTTGAAAAACTTTTCTGAAAACTGGAAATTCTGAAGAAATCCCCTCACAGAACTGACCTTCCTCCCCTGGAGGAGGTTATCTTGCTGAAGTTGACATGGAAAAGGTGCACCCTTAAACATTTCAAGCATTTACTCCAGGTACACCTTTTTGCTGTTGTTGCTCTTGTTTGTTGGTTTGTTTGCATTAATTCAGATTCCAAAATACTCCCATAAAAGAGAAGCCAGCATATTTCACAGGTTTTTGTAAAAATAAAGAGATGAAGGCAATGTTCAGGGTCTCATCAAGGAGCATATTATCAATTGGAAGCTAAATAAATATAAATGAATTGCTAACCAGGTTCCTAATTATATGTTAAACACAATTTGTGGCTGTGTGGCCAGTTTCCAAAATCTCAGAGTGTAAAGGGGGTCAACCACTAATTACATCAAGCAACCAGGAAAACAAAGTACTAAGGCAAGGAGAAGGTTTCTGTGAAAGCTCAGACACTGTGTAGTCCCCTTGCCACCTGTTATTCACTTTTCCATTTACTATCTGGGAGGTAGGATGGTAGGAACCAGCAGACAAAAGAGTGGTTCACATTTCAGCATGTCAAATATTTCTGCAATAAAAATTCAATTTCAGTTTTCAGGTGAGACCCAGTGATATTTTTTTAACTCATTAATACCCCAGCAATAAGAGAGAAAATATATTTCATATAAAATCAATCAGAATTATTTATTTTCTGTAATAAATAGTAATATTAATAGCAATAATATAAACCTATAAGCCATAAAAATTGCAGCATAAGACAGAGAAGTGGTGAATTAAATCCAGGAAATCTATGTTGTTTAAGCAAGAAATTCAACTCTGTTTTCAAGTGAGAAAGAAAGCTTGAGAGAAGGTCCTTAAAAGGTGTTCTAACAACAGGATTGTGGTGTTTTCACAAGAATGTTACAATTTCCCTTATTATTATGAGCTTCACGTAAGCTTCATTTGCTACTTTGAATACTTTAAAAGGAGTTTATCTGTCAGTTCTTATTCTACAGACATCAGCTACATGGATATCAGTGTACTACCTAGAAATTCAGAACAGTGTTGGAAGCTGATTTGGAAGTCTCACTTTTTCCCAAGACTAATCCTACATTCGAAACGGAAAAAAATAATACATTGAGCACTTTTTAACCCATTATCTAGTATTTTTGTGATGGAGCAGTAAGGACCTCTTTTCACACCAGAGCAGAGTATGAAACCATATTTAATCCTTGCCATGGTTGCAGGAATTATTTACATCAGCAAGGAGAAAGGGGAAAGACTAAGCTGAGATTTTGCTGATTTTTAAGTGCACAGTTTTGCATCTAGAAAATAGGAGGAGACAGAAACAAAAAAGTAGTGCAAAAATACAGAAATCTTTCCTTGAGATAGAATACGTGCTTCTGTTCTTTAAGGAACAGAGACAGAAAAAAGGATACACTTACGTGCTTTGCCACACTTAATCTACAGATCGAATTACTCCTGAGATGTGCTCCCAAAGGCACAACTTCAAACACACCCAATTTCAATAAATCCCAAATTATAAGCCTTTCCAGGTTTTAGTCCTTTTTCTTTTTTTTTTGGGGGGGGGGATTGTAAAGTAAAAGATGTTATCAGCACCTGAACTGAAAATATTAAAATAATAATAATAATAAAAAGAAGGAACAACCTCTATTCTTGTGGAAATTTCCATGATTTCTTAGAGAAGAGCACAGCTCTGAGCAATTGGGCGCCTGAAACACTGATTTGGATCTCATGATTTAAGTAGCAAATTACATCTTTGTAGAAGTGCTCACAGTTTTATAGGGGAAAAGAAAGTAAGTTTTTATTAGTCATTCTAAACTATCTCCGTATCAGAATAGCTGTTTAATTAACTCCTCTGTTTAAGTTTGTCTCGTTACTTTATGAGATCTGAATCACGCTACGTGACCTGTATAAACTTAAAAATGTCAAGGGCTAGGGAAGTTAGTCCAGTAGGTACATGGGCTGCTGACTTTTTGTTTGAATAATAATCACGTCATTGTACTGCTGAAGTCCTGCTGTCTTTGTCTTGAGCCTGCCTTTATGAAGTAACGCCATTTTGTTGTGCCTTAGACATACTGACAACCCTGAAGATGAAGGGATTATAAAAAAACAAAACCAAAAAAGGGCGGAAAAGAGGGGAGCTTCTGTAGGCTGTAAAACACAGAAAAAATAAAATAGTTACATGTTAACAGCCTTTACCATGGTTACAGTCATAATGAGATAAAGATGGATTTTACTTTTCATTAGCAGAGTAACTATGGCACCCCTCATCTCAGTATAATCTCGATCACAGTCACATTGCTTTATCTTTTCCATTAAGTATTTATACACAAAAGTTCTGTAAAGATCATCACCGAGCAGTTAATATCCCAGGAATTAAATGAGAAATATTTCTATGCAGAAAATTCAGGATTTGTTGCATGAGACTGTAAGTTTGAATATTACTTACAGTCGTAAAGCTGAGACACTGACAATAAATACGAACACTGAGAAGTAATTTTAAAAGCCCCCTGATTCATTGTCATCCTGATAGGTTTTGCTTTATTCATGCTGGGGGTTACTTTACAAAATGCTTTCAATACATGTACTTTCAAAGGAACGCAACCAACAAAATACAGGGGAAAGAAGGAGTTGTTAGTGAGGAAGTCATATTTGGAAATAAATAGTTTTTCTTTTTCTTTCTTGAAGAGACTTGAAATCTAACTTCCACATTGTTTGTTTATTGAAATAGACATTTATTAAAATTAGGATTTACACCATTGTGAGATTAGAGTTACTAGAATTTCACCTAGGATTTACAAGAATTACTAGAGGCTAGAACACCACGACAGGGATATCCTCCAAAAAGAAGACCAAGGTGCTACTTCGTTTATGAAATAAAATATCTACTGAATCCCTCAAGTTCATAGCACAAAGTGGGCACTTGGAAATAAGTTATCAGCATCAGAAAAAAAAACAAAAACTTTTTAAACGTTACTTCAATTTAAAAATGATTTTCCTACTCCAATAAAAATGTATCTGCAAACACAGGCAAATCAAGTGATTCTCCATTCATACCAACACAGAAAATGAGTTTGTTCGTAAAGTGAGTTTCTTGTCAGTGTCATTGCTGCCAGCTACTGCCAGAACAATACCCCAGATTTTCTGGCAAGTTTGGTCCTGTATGGGCAGAGTTGTGTTTGTCTAAATGCCTTTGAGTCACTCTGGTGCAACATTTAATAGTGGCAGCTTTAAGGGTAGATAAACAAGTTACGTTGACAAAAAAAATAAAACCAATTCTTCAACACCAGTTATGTTTTCTTTGCCAGAAAAAAAAAAAAAACAAACAAAAACCCACAAACAAATAAACAAATAGTTTATTCTTGGAATGGTTTGTTTAATACATAGTATTTTGTAGAGAGATTTTAATGTCCAAAAAGGTGTCCTGCATCCCCCTGAAAATTGGCTGTTTCTGACCTGCCTTATATGAGCAGTAAGATTTGCTATTCACCATTCACACTGGTCACATGTTTTTGCATTTTCCGTGAAAAATTTGGTTTGAAAGTATATGGGGGGAAGAGGGGTTGGCAAGGAGAAGTTTATGTCCAGTGCTAGACAAAACTAATTACAAAACGGGCAGGAAGTGACTGAATTTAATATCTGGTCCTCACCAGCTGCATCAAGCCTTTGGCACTCCATCTCTCTGCAGAGGGAGCAATAGCAGGGCAGAGGACAGGGTCTGAGAAGGCCCAAGACTGGCTGGTGCTGGGGTACAACCATGGCTTCACTTCTACAGCTGTGCAGAGGGACGTTCCTTCTCCTGCCCCTGCACAGCAGCCAGTGGTGACCCACCATGGGTCTGCCATGACCCAAAGATTCCCTTCAGACGGAGTTAAAACTTTGGGAGAACACCCCTCCAGAGTGCTTAGCATGAGATTGTAATGGAAACATTTCCCCCTGATTTATCTACGGAGTCATTTCTGTAGCACCACAACACCTACAAGACTCAGGACCATGTTAATGCTGTGGTAGGATGCACTAAACTCATACAGCACCATTTCCCCCGAGTGGGTGTTTTCAGCTCATTTAATGAAGCTTGTGAGCGACTGCAGTTCTCTTCTGGCTAGGATGTGACTCAAGGGTAGAGAAGCTTAATAGCATGTTAATCATCTGCCCAGGAGTGAACAATTTCAGAACGAGCTAAAAAGCCAGCAAATTCTGTATGTGCGTGTGTGTTTTAGAACTTCTCTGCTAATGAAATTTATTTACTTGTGCTAATGAAATTTATTTACTTGTACTAATGAAATTAATACAAAACATCACATCAACCGATGAGTATACATCAGTAATATGGTTTAAAGTTGTTGCAGGTCGAGTTAGGATGAGGCGTTAAATTATTTACAACACGCCAAGGGTTTTTTGTTTTGTTTCAGTTGCTTTCCTTGTATTTTGAACTTATTCCTGCCGGTTAGTTAGTATGTAGTTGTTAGCATAAAGGTCACGAAGATATGTACACATTTCTATTTCTGCTGTGCACTGCGCCTTGATCGATGAAGAAAGAAAGTGACAGTTCATACAAAGAACACCCCAAAACGTCTGCAGGCAGGTTTTTTTCCTCCTTCAAAAAAATGCCATGCAGGCCAGGTGCGTGTACAAGTGAGGGGGAAGCAGGGCAGGACACAGTGATTCAGAGGACTGGCAGTGGAAGAAAGAACCCGTGGAAAATGGGTTTTGCTTGCAGGCGTAAGGATGAGTGATGGCGTGGCTGAACTGTCTTATCCCCCAAGCCCTGGCTGGCACAGCCGATGCCCCGCAGCGTGCCCTGCACGGCTGCCAGCGCCATGCTCACCTCTGACATGGCAGCAGCCAGCCTGCCAGGAGGTTTGCCTTGTCCTTGGGCCACCGAGGGGACATTGCTGGAGAGAACCAGAAAGATGGTGCCGCATAGCACAGCTGCACCCCTCCACTGCAGAGCTGAGAAGAGGGAACACGGCTTTTACACCCAGTGGTGACCAAAGTCAGCCCAGAGTCCAGTCAGATGCAAGTTCCTGGTTCCTCAATGTGCTTGATATTTATGGAGTTCTGACTTACCTGGTGCTGCTTTAGAAAGTGTGTGTACAATGCATTTAGCCTAGCTGGAGGGAAGCTTGCTGCTCTCATATTTAATTATTGCTATGTAAAACAGTCTTGAAGAAAATCTGTGCCGCATCGAGGCACTGTGCTGCGAAGGGTGAGCCTGATCCTGCTGCATAATTACTGACATCAGAGAAAAAATAAAATGACTTTAAACAGGATTGATATTACCTCGTGCCTCTCCAAGTACTGTTTACTAACAGAGCGTTGTTTATCAGTTATGGACTTCTAACTTACAAAGAACACTTTCACTTTGCTATCAGATCTTTAGCCAAACCCCTCAGCTGAAGCCAAGAGGGAAGCTGGCTGACATAGTATTACTGGTAGGAAGCACAGACATAAAGTACAGGGCTGTCAACACTTTTCTTCAGACCTTTAAGAGTTAATTTCTTGACATTCCCTGAAACAAAATGATGTTTCCTGAAGTTTAGACTTTGCCTGTCAAAACTTTCAGTAATATCTGAGCTGATTTACAGTTTTAGGATTGACTCACATAAAACTTTTTTTTTTAATCAAGTGTGTAAGCTGGTGGTTCACAATTTTTTTTCAGTCTTGCATTTTTTTTTAAATTTGTGTTGTGCTGTTGTTGTTCCATTAAGCGGTGATCAAAGTCCAAATGTCCTCTTCTCTTTTTAAAAATATTTATTCAAACGACTAAGAAAAAGATGTAATCACTGAGAAATAAGACAGACTCTATTGGCTCTCCAAAAACCACTAGAGAAAATAATCGAATACCGTAAAAATGATTTCTTTTTAAGTTATATGAATTTCAAGCTTCTATGGAATTTCAATGAAAAATGAAATAAATTTGTGATATCACAGTGAACTACATAAATACCGTTATGTATATAGGTCGTTTTATATTCAAACTAAGAGGAATAAGGAAGTTAGAACAATGCACTAAGAAAAAGCCAAAGATTTTTCAGAAAATTTTGCATCTTTGCATCAACAATTAGTATCCATAAGACAAGAAGAAGACCTAAGCAAGCTGTGTAACTGAGATCTGAGACTGTTCCAGTCATGAAATACCACGATTTCTTTTATAAAGGATCCAGTGGCAACTGAAGCTACTTTACGAATATCTCTTAATACTGCTTAAAATTCTGGCTGAATTTGACGTTAGTTTATCGAGGTGTTAATAAGATCTCGTGAGTTATTCTTACCCAAAGCAATAAGTATTTAGTTCTGCTTGTGCAAATCTGGTAAATTCAAGAGCAACAGAAACGCTGCAGATTTGCTCTGATGCAGTGGAGAGCAGAAGCTGGGCTGCTGACTTCAGCGAGGCTTCCCACGCCAGCTTTAATGGTAAGAAAAACGGTGCTAGACTTGTGCACTGCAATTGTACTTCTTTTGATTTTCTTCTAATAAAATTACCAGCTTACTTACCACTTGTCTACTTATTAGGCGAGAGGAAATAAGCTTTAAAATGTCATGAATGAGCGCAGGATACGATCTTCCATCACAGTATCATACACTAAATTGTTGGAGATCTGTCAAACCAAACAATTACCGGCGACTGCTCAGCAGACCTCAGTTCAACCTGCACAGGAGTGTTCTCTTTCAGTGTGGTAAAGGACATGAAGTAATAAATACCATGCTTCCTATGATATGGGAAACTGGGAAAAAGAAGACCTAATGTGCAAATGAGAAATATGGTATGTAAGTCAGGAACGGAAAAGATGCCATTATTTTTGAAAAGCCTCCCCCCTGAGAGTAATTGCACTTCTGCAATACATGCTTATATGTAAATACATATAAATATGTATATATTTACATGCATATTTCATAGTTACATGTATGTCTTTGGCACATATGGGCAAGCGTACACACAGGTACATACAGGTTTCTGCTCCTTCCTTTCCATATTCAGGCAATTGATGATATAATATAGCCTTTCACAACAAATTTATCGTTAGTGCTTTTACTTAAGCTGACATCTGGAAATAAAGTGGGCAGCCAGTGCCACATGTGGGTCACAAGGATTCTCTTCAAGAACCCTTGGCCTGAAATTAGCTCATTTCCCTCTAAAAATATCCTGCAGAGATGAGCTGTATGCACCGAAAACCAAATGATCTGTATGAAACTCTGTGAAACAGGTTCTCAGCACTGCTTCAGCATCAAATAGCATGCCAGTTCCTCAGGTTTGTTTCATTGCTCTTTGAGAAAAATCGCAATGTCCTTAGGGAAATGCATGAGACGTTTCATGTTATGGAAACCTTCAGGCCTGGTTCTGCTACACTGGCACATGAGGGCCAATGTCCACCAGCTGAAGTCCTATGTAATTTTAAGTAAGCAGCGATGGAGTTTAAACTGTTGGTACACAAATGATTCTGTCACGTTCTTACGATGTCTCCACGTCATGTCTGGATTTTGCATGATATGTATGTGTGTATACATATAAACACTTGTACATTCCTGAGTGAGTGCACACACGTTTAAAGGAGTGGGAACTTTTCCATCACTGTGCTTCCCTGATAAGAGGAAATTCGATTTAGTAGCAAGAGCAAGCAAGTTCGTAAATATCTAATTACTTCCAAAACAATGATATATCCTGAATCCAGCTAAGCCAGAGTTAATTTTCCTCCTAGCAGCTGGTACGGCACTGTGTTTTGGATTTAGGATGAGAATATTGTTGATAACACTACAGTGTTTTAATTGTTGCTGAGCAGTGCTGCACTGAACCAAAGATATTTCAGCTTCTTGTACTGCCCAGGCAGTGGGGGGGGGGGGGGCACAAGGAGCTGGGAGGGACAGAACCAGGACTGCTGAGCCAGACCAGCCAGAAGGATGCCTCATGCTGCAGGGCACTGTGCTGAGAAATAAAGCTGGGGGGATTTGGCTGTGTGACACTGCTGCTGCTCAGGGACTGACTGAGGATCGTTTGGCCGGTGGTAACTGTGCTGTAATTGCATTGTGTGTCACTCGCTATGTATATTCCTTTTGTTATTGCTTTTAATTTTCTTTTCTTTCTTTCTTGTTTAGCTGTGCTTCTGTCAACCCACGGGTATTTGCACTTTTCTATTTACTCCCCCATCCCACTGCGAAGGGGAGCCAGGGAGCAACTGTGCTGTGTACAGCATCCTGCCAGGTTAAACCACTGCCTGATGTCTGTTCTGATTTTTGCTGCACCTCCATCCACCATAGCCTTCAGGTAGTTTTGGAACACAAAGCACAAATCCTGGGAATGTCTCTGACACCACCTCGGTTTTCAGTGCTGAGTACCTCTGTCAGTTGACATTCTCCCAGTTTCCCTGCGAATGTGCACAGGATATGCCACAGTGCCTGGCTTCCACATGAATGTTTAGGACCGAAACCTTTTATTCAGAAGCGAAAGTTTTGCCTTTGACAATGCAATGTTTTGAATTTATCTCCAATTTCAGAAATATGCATACATTTGATTTCCCACATGCTGAGCAATTAAGACTGTCAAACAGACTGTTTCAAGTCGTATCAAAACATAATGATTGTATCGCTCTTCAACTGATTTCTCACCTGCAAGTATCTCAGGGGAAGGCTTTACTCTTCTACAAGACAACTCATCAACAAAACAAAACAAAACAAAAACATTCTGTTCTCATTTCAAAATCAAACCTTGAGTAGAACTGTGCATCTTTTGATTGTTTTGGGGTATGTTATGAGCACGTACCTAATAAGGACATACAGTGAATGCAAATATTGCCTTAGCAGCTGTATACAGCATTTGTGCATGGTGATATTAACATTTTCTTTATTATGTTTTCTCTGAATTATAGATACAGCATCAGATTGGTAAGCTGTTACTTTATGTAAGGTCTAAACAGTTAAACTGTGATATTGCCATAAGTGACTTCTGTCTACCTCCTTTCTGGTAACGCATTAATACTCTGGAGTCTTCTGGAATTATCAGGTTCCCCATCCAAACAACACATCCCCCCCCAGATGACAGCACAGAACTATTTTCACTGCCATAGGCAGTGCATGGGCAGCCTTGGAGCTAAAGGGGGTAACAGCAGTGAGAATACAGCCCCTATGGCTCTTTGCTCATTCTGCTCCACCTGTCAGGGGAATGAGGCTCTTGGTGGAGGGACCTAAACTATTTATTTTACAGAAGAGCTTTCCTACAGTAAATGCAGATTTCGGAGTGAGTAAGGAATCCTATATGCTAAACATTTTGGTAAAAACTTTGCAAAAGAGCAATCAAGCTAAGCTTGGGCTGCCTAAAGGATTTTCTTGGGTGTAAGTGCCACAAAGAAGGGTGTAGTCAAAAAATTTTTGCAAAATATTCTTGTCTATCCTGTTGTACACAGTAACTAACTTTTCCAAGTAAATGCATCTAAATGAATGCCACATTTCACTAACATCGTGCCATTCCCCTGTATGTCTGTCTGTCTGTCTGAATGTATGTACTTATTTTATAGAGTCAAAATGTTCATTGAGGTAGAAATTACACTTAGGGAAAGGATGTAAAATACTGGGAAGTCTAGCAGTAAAATGAAGAAACGTATGTGGGGATTGCTCTGTATGGCAATCTGAAAACAAGGCAGCAAGCCAAAGCTTTTGACAACAAGCAAATACACAGGCAGAGCAAACAAAAACAAAGGAATGTCCCTTCCAAATGATTAGTTGTGGAGGCAATGTATCGTGAAATTGCATTCATTCCCTCCCAAACCAACAGCTGCAAATACCCACTGCTGAGTTTCCACTTTCCCCCAAACTCCTTGCAGCACCCTCCTTACTTTTCCCATCTTCCTCCCCTGTGCTCCCTGTGTTTTCTCCTGTGCCCCTCTGCCAACTGCCACAAAGCTGTGGAACCTGAACGTCCTTCCATTAAATTTGGTTGAAACAGGCTAGTGTACTGAGCATTTGCTGGGGAAAACTGGTAGTTCTAGAAATACACAGGGCAAAGGATAAACTCCTGGAAAAGAACTAGTAAAAGAAGATTATCTGCGGTTGTTACTCCTAGCAGAGGTGTATATCAGACATGGGAGCTAATTATTCTAACATACTAATTACAGATTAAGTATTGTATCCTTTCCTGGATCTCACTTTTGAAGAGATTAATCACAAAGCACTCAGAAAACAGGGATGATAACTGCCTGGGGAAGCACAGTCTCTCAAGTTAAAAGTAAGATGAGTGGGTATGTTTCATTTGGAAATAGAAGTGGGAGGTTTTGTAAAGTATTTTTTATGAATTGATCAACTGATCTCCATGCTCAGGAAAAAAGAGACTGACTTCGGTAGAAGCAAAGGTCTGGTTGAAACATTAGGAAAAACATTGTGCTGGTGGTAGAGAAGCAGTCAGAGAGGCTTTCCCAGGCAGTGCACCACCACCTACCCTGGGGGCTTGTAACGGTAACTTAGAAATGCATGGCTCTTTTATGGACCTTTAGTCTTTACATTCCTGCCACAGCATCTTACAGCCTTTTCCTTGGGATGCTGAGGGTCACCTCAGACACAGCAGCAAGACCAGGGCTCTGTATACCTAATTTGCTGAATTTTTAAACTGAAAATCTGTGTGCCAGCAATAAATCTGAGAAAAGCCCAGTAAAGTAAATGTGAATCTTGCCAACAGCTTCAGTTAATTTAGGCTTGGGACCTGAATGCATAAAAACTGTATACAGCTATGTTGGCTTCTAAAGGGAAGAGAAGGAATTGCTGGATATATGGGAAGAAGACTTCTGCACTTGCTGAATCAGAGAAGAATAGATAGGCAATCTCATATGTTTGCTCTCAGCAGTTTTATTTGACATGACAACTGAAGGTTTGATCAAAGGATTGACCAACATGAGTCATATTCTAACTGTCTATTGAAGTCTGCCCACATTGTTCTGTTAATGTGCTGTCTAATTTTCAGGGCGGAAATCTCTCTAAATCCAATGCTTTGAAAATCACAGTTAATGGTACATCAGCCACAATGTGCGGCAGCTCAAATTCTTCTGATTGATCATGTAAGGCAGCTACCCTGGTGGGAGGATTTCAGGTCTCAGGGACTCAAAGCCTTCAGCACATGCATGTCTTCAAGCATGTGAGTAGTCCATTGGGAGCAAACACAATAACTCTCATGCAAAATGTGTGGCTGGATCCGAGACCAAGGATTACATGTATAAGAGAAAAAAGAGAGGAAATTCCACAACAATGACTGGAGCAGTTAGAAGAAGGGTAGAGGTGCCAAGGCAGCAGCCGCTTCCTGAACCACGGCCCTGAGCAATACCACTGAAAGTCAGTGCGCTCATTCTCAAGTCCATCATGTGTAGGATCAAGGGCTGGAGAAAACCACCTCCGGAAGACTGTGATGAGTTTGCACCATCACAAAACTCTAATTACCTTCACACCCCCCAAAATAATGCAATGCTTGGATGCATGAAAGGTTTCAAAATCAGCCAACGACTTACTTTGCTAAAAATTCCAGAGCCAGAAGCCATATGATTGACTCAAAGCAAAAAGCATTTCAAATGAATCACACATCCAGGCAAGCCCGGACAGGACACAGTTAAGTATAAATTGGCCATCATAATGGTTATCTCTCTTTAGGAACTTCAGTGTCAACAAAATCCCTGGCAAACACAGACCAATCTCACTTGCCGGGCCCAGGCCTGCACTCTTTCCAGTGGTATAATTCCCACAGCTAGCAGCGGAAATTTTATCCTAAGATCCTATGCAGCTCTGCCTTTGGAGTGAAGGTCAAAGCTTGGTTTTCTGCAGGCAACAAATAGCTACAAACATCTTCATATTGCTCTGCATTGCTTCCTAACTAGAGAGCCTCCTGATGGAGCATCTGGGAAAGAGGGGGCAAAGGATTGGGAAAAATGCGGTCTCTCCTCCACCTGAAACAGTATAGGCATAGCTTATCTACCTTCCTTCCTAGCCACACATCTACAACCACAGCCAAGCCACTCAACAGATTTTTTTTCTCCTTGTTATTAAGGTATTGTGGCTGTTAAATGCTCAAGATTTATTTTCTGCCTTACTTGCATGCTAAGTAGATAATTTACCAAAATAAATATATCAGGAAAATCTCACGTCTCAGTCTGGAGTGATGAGCTGACAGTTCTACTAGCAATGTGGGAATGAGCTCGCCAACCTACAGCAAGCCAAAACTGGCAGACAGCTTGGGCCAATGCTCATATGGCACGCATAAACAGTTCAGGTTTATGGGAATATATCAGATGGCCATCCCTCTGCAGACATTAACTACAGCTCTAGAGCTCTATCACTTTCTCCAACCAGTCAGACTCTCCCAATGTACACAGCCAGAGTCTCCCTTAAAATGGAAGATAGCTGATTAGAGAAGTGATTGAAGGAGCAGTGACAGAAAAACAGCTGGTAACTGTGATGTGGGAACATCAAAGCTATTTGAAACAGGACTGAGCAGGAGGAATTTTATCTTTTCACATAGCTCCATAGCTCCCACCACCATACTTCTAATATGAGATCCAATCCAGAAAGCTGGGTAGCCCCCACCTGCAGGATTGCTATACTACTTTAATATCTATGTAGGTTGCTCTGAAAGTAAAGCCTCCTATTTTTTTCCTACAAACTACAACAAAGAGCACAATAACACTATTTGATAGAGCAAATTCTCAGCTACAAAGCACTAGTTTTCAACACAATCACTGTGCATTTTTGCCAGGGATGAATAAGAGTCTTCACGCTGCACTTGTAAAAATCTGCAGCAGTTGAGGTGACCAGACTGCTGCTGTTGCCACTGCTGAAACTCACCACCCACCACCTCACTGTGCTCACATCCACGGTTTGATTAATCACTGGTGAATGTCAGCGGGTGCAATTTTTTCTGCATGGAGGAGAGCCCACTCTGTCAGACTGCCCTATGGCCACCATACGTAACGTGGCAACAAAATGTAATGGAATGCCTGTGTGAAGGTTCAGCCTCTACTGCCATACCATCAGCAACCACCTCTGATGTCACAGGCCAACAGAATAAAACAGGAGGTATTACTTTCAGAGCATCCATCATACTTTACACACTAATATAATATACACCTTAACCAAAACTGAGGAGTTTCTCTTCCAGCTTTGTTTCACTGCTGACATGGGGGCAGTTGTCTTCACTGAAGTCAGGTAGGAGAATGCTTTTCATATTTGCTATAAATTATGTAGTATAATTTATAAAACTTAACTGTAACAACTTCAGAGATTTTCAGGAGGAGTATAAAAGCAAAATGTTGCTTAAAGGTAATCGTCAAAGACTTTGCATCTTTTCTTCCAAAGAGGATGCCACTCTGCTATTTCATTTGCCCATTTATTATTTTTCATTTATTGCCAACTAAAAACATTGCTCCGTATTCCTGCTAAAAATTATCACAGTGGATTTGCTGATAGAAACTTCCCATTTTCCACCTCAAAGGCAGCTGCAGCAGATGTGACAATGACAAAGTGCTCCCCTACTCCTTTGAATTTCTGTGCAAAACAAAACAGTTTTCCATGGATATCTTTGGGATACTCACAGCAGAAACTGCTGTCCAGAATCAATAGGAACTCTGTTGATGAAAGCAGTCCAATCCAATCAGTGCATAACCTCTATTTTTATATCTATTAGCCTTTCAATTCAGTCGTAAAAGGAAAAGAAAATGTGTTAGACATTTTAATTTAAACAAACAAACGAAAGAGAATAAGAATTAAGAAATGCCAGTAACTAAAGGAAAAGATCTTCCACAGCACAGAAGCAAAGTTTTAGGACAGAATAGCTATTGGGCACCAAACGTGAACAAATCCAAGCCCATCCACAGCGGATTGGCAGATTAGCAGAACATTTGTGTTTCTGTCATCAGATAACGATGATGTTTCCTCTTTGGTTTCAGAGATCAGCTAATATGCTGGCTTTTGTAAGAGTTGCCCCAGTTAGGAAGACAAGATTATAGCATAAACTATTTTCAGTTTTCTGGACATCTATTTAACAGAAATGTAGATATATACAAGGTTGATTTTCCTGGCATCTAAAGGAAATGAAAAACAGTGGTAAACTTCAGTGAAACCAGTGCTGAGAGCTTTGCATTCAAGAGGACTGTCCTCACAGCTGCTTCTTTTGGTGTACTCATTGACAAACAATTCCCCCATCCCTGTGTTGTCACAGATAGTACCAGTTAAATCCCTAAATCCACATAACATAGTCTTGCTTCAGCTCTCCAGTCACTGTAACTGCTTTTAATTGCTCCTTCCACTCAGTCTAACAGAAAAAATGTCAAGCACAGCTATTGGCCAAAACCAAGCCTCCAGCTGTCTCATCCTTCAGATGGCTGGCAGGCATCTCTGCACTCCGGAGTAACATCTCCATCCCTACAACTGCCTTTTCTTCCACTGAACCTGGCAAAACATCACTAGGTTTAACACTAGAAGTAAAAGCATTCAAAACAGGTTTGGGCAGCTACCTTTTAGAGACCAAGATGAAAAGAAAAGCAATCAGAAGTATGATATAATTACAGGGTAATAAAACTGTAAACATCATTAACACGTTAATTTAATATTTGGCTTTCTCATCTGGGTGCACCAATCCGCTGATGTTTCCAATAGTTTCCATTTTAGGTTAAGCAAAAGTAATGTTTTTGACTGATGCCCATCAGTATGTACTTTCTTCATCCGTGGCACAGAACAAAAGATGTCAGAAATATTATCAAGGGAAGCTCGTCTCCCCAGTGTGTAATTGAAAAGCATGAGAGAAAAACTTCCACTTTATAATAAGGATTTAATTTGCCTGGGTGTGAAAAAGTGTCTACAGGAGGAAAAATATTTCTATAAAGGTAGAGAGGGCAAAATATTGCTGCCAAAGAACACCTCCTCAACATCCAGCTTTCTGACTCCCTCCTGAACACTGGGAAGCTCTGAGACTGTTGGATAACACACTGTTTCAGAGCTGGCCCATATGAGCAGCTTTCTCACAGACAGAGCCTTCCTGTACTGGAAGCTCCAGCAGGGGGAAGATCACTCAAGCATTCATTTCCAGAGTGGCAAGAAAGAGATCACAGCATGGCTAATGAACAGTAGCTTGTGACAGAGAAAACCTGCAGCTTGTAGCAGGAAGGGCTCTGTACGGGGGACAGAGGAGGGGACAGAAGCGGGTGGGTTGCAGGATTAGTTCTAGGGGAGGACTGGAGATGAGTACAAGAGGGATGCTGCAGGCTGGTATGTGATATGGAGCCACATCGGATATTATTCACCCAGTTCACAGCTGGATCAGACCTTAATGTTGGTACAAGGGGGTCTGCCGGTTGCTGGTTTGAATAAAGTGGGCAAACACAACCCTCTGAGAACACCGTTTTTAAACCCAGAATGAGCCTGTGAAACTTGTTTTGATTTGCTTAATTTAGGCTACCTCTATAAAGAAGACGACATCCTGGGAACTGGACACTCTACTGTTCTTCATTTGCTTTGCTTTTGTACTTGAAAAAGTACAAGAAGAAATGTTCTGTGTGAAAAAGGAAATATCAGTAGCATTTAAAATGCTGATCTTGAGTGTCAAATAAGGAGTCTGTATGTCTCTTTCTTGTTACAAGAAATGCAAAGCTGCCTCAAAGCACTCCACCCCTTGTTTAAGGTGAGGGTTTCTGAAGGAGAAAATTGCCAGACCAAAAGCTATTTATGCCACCTACAGAGCACTGAGAAGTTAAAAATGTGCTCTATCTCAGTTACCAACACCAACATGTCTGCAGTGAACTCACTGTTCTGCTGATGTCTGAAAAGCCTGCTAAAGTTTCGCAGGAAGAGGAAAAACAAATCAAACCAAGCCAAAGTGAAAACTAAAGCAAACAGATCAAAAAACACCAAACAAGCAAACAAAAACACCCACGACACGCTCTCCTGCAAAATGATGTTAAAAAATGATTGCATATATTCACAGTCATGTAGGGGATTCTGCATTTGCATAACTCTGAATCCCTGCTGGTCGGATATAAGCCTCTGAATGATAGAAAATACGATAAAACTCAGCTAAAACATATTAATATTGAGGGATCACTCTGTGGGAGCCTCTATTTCATTTTGTCCATGTGCGATGGGAAGAGTCTACCCTGATGTGGATCTGCTGTGTCCTACAAAGTCTTACATTGCTTTTCTACATCCATTGTGCAAGTTGAGGAAAAAAAGCACTATATTTTTTTCAGATTATCAAATACTCCGTTGCATATTATCAATTTAAAACCTTTTTTTTTTTAATAAGAAAAGGTCTAATGAGAGGGCACATCTGAAATCCCTTCAATGCAGTCAGTGATCTAATCACATGTCATTTTACCCTGGATTTTCTTTGAAGAGGATGCAGTGCTTGCTTACTTTTCTAACACCATATTTTTTGCTTTGTGTGATACTTGAAAAACAGATATTATGAAGTAATGGAAAAAGAAGGAAAGAGATGAAAAATTGCATTTTCTCAGGTAATGGTTATAATATACTGTTTTCAGATATGTATTTCCAAGTGTTACTATGAAAAAAAGCACTGCATCCTTTCTTACAATGAGCTGTTTTAAAAGAATGGTTACCACTGGTAAGGATCTCAATACTTTTGTACCATCCCACCCCAGAAAAAAAAAAAAAAAGAAAAATTACACAAATTCTAAAAACATTTTAATAGAAATCTCCCTGCATATATACATACACAATTAGATATAGAAATTTATATATATATACATATATGTATATAAAATAAGACATAGCCTTACCTGCGGTGAAAATGTTGCAGTCAGATAAGAATGAAGTGGAACGAAGCCGTTACTCATAATGAGAATCAGATCATAACAGGAAAGGAGGTGAAATCTGGAAGCCAGTTCCTACTTGAAAACTGTGACCGTGAGGAAGGCTGCAAGGTTCTCTATGAATCAGCCAAACTTCTGATCTCTTGGGATAATTAACTGCCTGAAAACAAATGCATCTGGAATCTTTCCATTGAATTTCTGTTCAGCAACAACAACAAAATAGAAGCAACAGAAGTGATAAAGCTCAGGAGCTTCTGGTGGCTGACTGCTGTAAATGGTTTCAAAATTCATCAGTAGAAAGCAGTGACTACTGAACAGAAAGTAAAGAAAATAAAAGATTTAGTGGAAACCGGTCGCATTTTGATCTGTTCAAGAAAAGGAAAAAGAAACTGCAAGATTACTGAATGGTAGCACGACATTAAAAAAAGAAAGAAAAAAAGAGGTAAGTGGTGCAAATTAAATTGTTTACAGGCCTTTCTTTATCATAATCACAATCATAATGACCAGCAGGAATGCAGGCTTCCTGCAATACATGGATAGCATGGATGTTTCTTTGCAACCTGACAAACAATGGGAAGTACAAATTGAAGCTGAGACACTGTATCTTACACAAATACAGCAAAATAAAAGCTTACTACAATTTTCCTACAGAAATTTGGTGTTCTTGCTCTCCATGTGCTCTGCAAATGCAATTTAAACGATGATGACAGTGATATGTAAAAGCTCAAGGAAATGTGGTCTGAATGAGGCCTTCAGCTGCCTCTATAGTAGTGCTTGTTTAGCTTCATCTTCTTTAGGATATACCACGTTTGCTTTAATTAACTCATAAAAATCTGAATATTTAGAAGTGATTCTATATTCTAATGTATCAGTAACGCACATTTTTGGCCAAAGTTAAAAATACCAATGGAAGAAAATAGCCCTTTTATTGCAGGTTATTAAACTACTTCAAACTTAACGTAAGGATCAGAGCTGCACCATCCCAGTGACATCCCAGTGATGCACTTTCCTGTAAAACAAAACACCTGCAGAACTGGGCTGTTTGGTTTCCTAACTTCAGTCTACAATGTGGATATTCAAAGGCTGCACTCACATTTCTGCACCTCCATGGGGACAGAAATTTGAGGTTCAGATTCCCTTTGGGAGTGGGAGGGTTAAGATTCATGATCTAGCACCTCCACAGCAGAGTGGATGGAGGTTAAGGTGGCACAGAGCACTGCAGTGTGAAAAGAAATTTCAGCAGAGGCAAGATGAAAGCTAGTACCAAGCGTCTAGTGCACTGAAAAACTGTTGAAATTCAGTCCAAGAAAGCAAACTTAAAGAGAACATGCTGAGCTTGCAGAGCACTTAAAATTTCATGGGGACTTTCCCCTTATGTATCTGGAGACCTGACACTCGTTTTTGAGAGCAGCAGGCTGACGCAGAGGGGGAATCAGGCAGCAGTGTAGGCTGGGGAGGGTTCTGTGGAAACCTGGCAAGTCGCAGCTCCTTCCCTGGCCTTCCTATGAGCAGTGCCAGGACCTGAATGTGCTCCTCCTCTTGAGACACAATCCAGTCCACTTTTCATTCACAAAAATGATACCTTCCTGGATCTTATTTAGATATTTAGGTATTCCTCAGATCAAGTAGATCAAGTAGGTGCTTGTTCTCCCCTAACAATGTACTTAGTTTTACAGCTAAGGTCCATTGATGTCCCTGACTTTTTGATTGTTAACTTGTTAGCAAGAGTATAGGCTTCCAGCATTGTGCAGTTGAATGTTCAGATGCAAAATTCGGCTTTCCCAGTCAACACCTCCGACTGCAGCTCTTCAGACTGAACATGCAGAGACCCAGACCCATCCAGATGTAAATGAACTCAGAAAATAACGTATTCACCTTGGCACATGAACTCCCTGGAGAGAGCCATCACTTGATGACAATCGTTTCATTTCTTAGAGTCCATTTAGTCTTTACTAATATGATGATTTACTTTTCTTCCTTTAAAAGTTTTCTTTGGTGAGAGACAAAAATGCTGTCCCTCAGGTGGAGGGGAACAGTAGACATCTGTTCCATTGGGTATCCCCTAAGTTTCCCGTAATGTTGCCTACCTTCTGGTACCTCATATTTCCTTCAGTTTTTTTTTTAGTGTAACAGCCAGCTGTTACTACATGATGGCAAGGAGCCAAGTTTGAATATGCTTTGTATTCATTTTTGTTTCTCTCATCTGATTATCAGACATTCTGGGAAGAAAATGAAGAAGAAATTTTGCACATGCTGGAATTTTCAGAAAAGTATTTATGGATTTATGACTTTGGGGGACTTCTGACATACTGAAGAGAGAACTATGTCTTTACATCCATGGGCATGGCAAATATTGCGTCTCTGTTCATCTGCTTTTGGAAAGAAATACATTTGAAAAAATGTATATCTGTTGACAAATACAAAAGGAAGAATCATGGTTCAAGCTAAAGAACACCATGACGTGTATTATGTCCTGGTTTCAGCTGGGATAGAATTAATTTTGATCCGAGCAGCTGGTATGGTGCTGTGTTTTGGATTTAGAATGAGAACAGTATTGATAACACACCAGTGTTTTAGTTGTTGCTGAGCAGTGCTGCACAGAGCCAAGGACATTTCAGTTTTTCAGCTTCTCAAATTGCCCTGAGAGGGCTGGGGGAGGACAGGGAGCTGGGAGGTGACAGAACCAGGACAGCTGACCTAGACTGGTCCAAGGGGTATCCCATACCACGTGGCATCATGCTCAGCAAAAATACGGGGGGAAATTGCTCAGCTGGCAGCAAGAATTTGCAATGTGCACCACTTTTTTTTCTCTTATATTCTTTTATTATATTCTTGGTGCTGAGTTTTTGTGTGTGTGTTCCCCCCCCCCTCTATCACCTTTCCTATTAAAGTATCATTATCTCAATTCATGAGATCTTGCACTTTAAAAAAAAAAGAACTATCTCCCCTCCAGCTGTGGTGAACAGCTATGTGGTGCTTAGCTGGCTGCTGGGTTAAGCCACAGCATGCATCCATCATTTTTAGGTGCTCACATGTAACGGAAGCCAGATCTCACATAGAGAGATTAATCACAGCAAATGAGGCGCTGGGGAATTTTGCAGTATTTGTTTCATAGGGTGATAATGTCAGTGACTCATTATGTCATCAAGACTCCCTACCTATTCTTTCCGAGCCATGACTACCAAAGTCAGCCACATGTTGCTCCCCAGATGTGAAGGAAAAGCACAAATCCCACTTTGGACCTGATGAGTTCACATGGTCTGTCTCCTCAAAGGTGCCCCAAGGTGCTCTCAGGGCCAGATCAGCTGACTACCCAGGCAGCAGACCTTTCAGTGCAGCCCCAAATCTAGACAAGGACTGCCTGCCATCCTGGACTTCATCTGATGTGTGACAGATGGCCTTGTGCCTTTTGGAGGCCAGTTATTGACAGGCAGCGTTTAACGGTGGAGCAATTGCTCATTTGCAATGATTTGTGTCCTCTGGCACTCTCAGGTCAGAGAAATGAAATAAAAAGAAAAAAAACACCCCCCCCTCTTAACAGCAATTACTAGGAATATATTAAAAAATACTGCCCAAGCTGAAAATCAGTATGATTACCAGTCTGAAATACAAATCTTAAGACCTGGATGTGCTTCAGGCCTTCTCATGTCCCAGGCCATGTACTCATGCACAACAAGACCAGAGACGCAACTGCAAGGTTTGGTGGTGAGTCATAGCCATGAAAATTCTTGGCATACTACACCTAATGAATAAACCTTCAAAAGAGCTGGGTCATGGTGTAGCCAAGAGGGGAGCTGAGAGACATGCAGAAGGCTGTGTAAGAGACAAAAAAGTCATGGGCGTAGACATATGAAGAAAGGTGAGATTTTACTTATTCCCATTGGACAAGAAAAGCCATAACTTTGCATGGATTTTGTTAGCTGCGTGAAGAAAAGCAGAGTAGTGGGAAGACGGAATCATTCTGGAAGTTAGGCAGGAAAACGAGCACCTGTACAGAAGAGAAGCAGGCCCACAGAGATGGTGTAAATAGAGTTAGTAGTAGAATGTGTGTTGTTGTAGGATGGGATCAGAAGCATCCAGGTGAGATGCATCATGGTACCGCAGAGGTGAGGCGATAGCTAGAAGGCTGTTGATTGCTGGACATGGACTTTGGGGTTCCCTGAGGTTAAAGGACAATTTCCAAGAACATACACCACATGCATATTTTAAGGCAGGTTGATGAAGAAGGGACCAAACTGGGAATTTTTCAAGATTCTGCTTTTTGCACCAGGGATTGTGCTTTTTGCACAAAAATTAGGCATGAAAAGATCAAGTTTTGAGGACTGTCTGGACTGTCTATTCACAACACTGTCACCCAGCTTTCCAAAATATTTAGTACATAAATTCGTAACTAAAAGTCTTCTATTTAAATTGGAACAAAATAAAATGTTGTTCATAATTAAAACTAATCTTTTTAGTTTTTTCTTTCTTTTCTGCTGTGTTTAAGCCTACCCAAAGAGTTTCATTGCTATCATAGCACCTCAACTGATCCAAATCATTCTTGGCTTTCAGTGCACATTAACAAAATAAATCAATACGTGTAACTTTGGGGAGGAAATTTTCTAGCTTTTTTTGCAAGCTGTTCTCCTGGTGATCTGACTATGGGGGTAGATAAGCTTGTCTGTTAAAGGACAAAGACATACACAATCTTTACAAGTGACACTGTCAAATAGAAGAAATTGTAAAGGAGAATTCATTCCCCAAGTAACTTAATTCCACCTGTATGTGCCCTTATCAACTCAGAGCCAATACTCCTTAGATGCCTGCCCTGCAAAACAAACAAACAACCAGACAAACAAAAAAATATGAAATAAAAATGCAAATGAGATTAAGTGAAGCTTGAAATGGCCCAGTGCAGGCCTATAGGGTCCAGGAAACAAAAATATGAAGCACAATTTTTTCCTCAAAAGGAGGTAGGGGGGGCAGAAAAGCCTAACTTTAAGACTCATTATCTGAGTCATCATGCAATTAAAGCCTGAGGGCTGAGCTTGGGTCTGTTCCACCTGCTTTGCATCAGTTTCAGTGATAATATACAGTTCAAAACCTACCTCAGCTGCCCATCAAATAATGCCTTCAGTGTAAGGAAATCCCCTGGAGTCAATCTTTATACATTCTTTCCTGGCCTTTTGTGTCAGGGTAGGGCTAGTGAAAGTTCCCCTTCTGGGACATCTGCAGGCTCCTGATAATCCCTGTTTTCTGGGCAGTGGGCGTTAAATTCAGTAGCTCATGGCTACTTTAATTTACAGTGGTGGTTCCTTGATGACATACCAAGCAGCACCAAAATGCAGCATATACATATTCTCAACCAGAGACCAACTGCGGCGTGAAAGAAAGCTGGCCTTTGTGACTGCAGGCAAAGTATGTTCGCTGTTCGTGACTCCAAAATGAATAGAGTAATTCCTTTATAACAAGTCTTTTCATTAGATTTCTGAGAAATACACTAAAGGAGCTGAGTTTCAACTGAACCCACTTAACTAAAGTCATGTTATGCAAGAATAACTCTCCAGGGAGGGATGTGGAAGACTGGAGGAGACAGAAGACAAAAAAGCACAGGGTTGATTTGACAGAATCTTTCTTAAACAATAAAGTGATGCTGCAATGAATCACATTTCTGTAGAAGATTTGCAACAGCTCTAAAAACAGACCATCCCTCAGGAAAAGAACATAGGAGAGCATCTCTGCTCAGCCACCTTGAGGATCCTCTTTCCAGCTCAGGTTAGCATCCTCTCCAAGGCCCTGAATAATGATTTAGAAGCAACACTATGGCATATGGTATTCTGAAGGTACCCTAAAAACCTCGATTATATAGGATGGCTTATTGAACCAGAAGATTCTCTTTGACCCAAACGTCGTCCTCTCCTCCCCCATACCAGCATAAAGTGGAGAGTGAAAATTCTCAAAGTCCCAGGCTCCGTTGAAAGCATGAACTGAGAAGTGCCTCTTGAAGGAAAAGAAAAGATCCCGAGCGTTAAAGGTTTTGTCCAAAAGGTAAGTGAGAAAGATATCAGAGGAAAAAAAAGAGTGAAATAAACCCCACAGCGTTCTCTAAAGTGGTATTCCTGTTTGTGAAAGAATATCTTTTGCTGGTAGTGTAATGCATGGGAGCCTGCAACTTGATCATGACTGCGTTCAGTGACTTTCACCCATTTCTCACCAAACATCTTGGCTAATGAACTATTCCTCATTATATAACGTTAGTCACTGCCCAAACTGACATATACCAGTAATTATTCTGATACTTCACATTTTTGTCTGCTACTCAGTCTATGCTGTCAGTGGTGTGAATATCTGCACAGCGAGGTTAGACAAGGAAATATTAAAAATCTTAACATATTGGATGGATAAATGTATGTGCATGTGTATAGGTAATATTTTTGTGTATATATTAGTACGTGCACAGACACATACCCAAAAACACTTCACGAAAGTGTAGTGAATTTTGAAGAGGACTTGGCACAACTGAAAGGTTCACATAAACAAACCTGAAAACTGATTGTCAAATAATGCAAACCAACACAAAGAATACCATATACTATATTAAATACATAGCTTGCTTAGATGCCTGCTTGGACTTGCAAGAGAAACTTGTAAACTGAGATACACAGTCAGGGTGAAATAGCACTTAGGAGTGTATGCTTTGCCTCCTTCTCCAGCATATTTTATCATTTATGTTAATTATGACTTTTATTGGTGGGTAGTCTTCAAAGAGACATTGGAAGACATTGGAAGCTTCTCTGGAAGCTAGGCTGAATGCATGGAATAGGCTGGCTGCACTTATGGATCAAGGAGTGGAGTGAGGAAAAAACCTTGGACTTGATAGACAAATACTCAGCAGCGTGAGGGGGCTCAGTGCTGCAGTGAGTCAGATGAGGCAGATTTTCTCCTAGGGGGAAGGGAGGGGAAGATCAAGGTCTCTAGTGTGGGAAGGCAACCAGGAAAGAAGAATTTGTAGTGGTTGGAGGAGAAAGATTCAGAAGATCTGTGGGTGGCAGAGTGGGAATGTAAAGTCGTTGCTGAAAGGATTGAAAATTCAGATTTTGTAGCCTGGAAGTCTAATCCATCTTCTGGAGGCTTGGATTTCTCACTATTGACTGTAAGAAGGGTCCTGGTTCCTAATTCAAAGCTTCAGTTAGGACCCCAAGAACAACACATAGAACTCAAGAGTTTCCAGCAGATCTACATGTAAAACATATTCAGGAAAAGTGGAAAAATCCTCTGGACTTCAGCATTACAATTTATTCTGGGCATTCGCACTACTGCCTTAAAAAACAAGAACAGGTAAGATAGGATTTCCTGAACAGGTTAGGTAGGATTTGGGAACATGCATCTCTCCTGCAATAAGGAATCCTGCTAGTGCAATTACTTGGCAGGAACATGCAGTGAAAAGTGCACTGGAAAACGTCCTCTTGAACCATAAATGATTGGCTTTGCATAAAAGAGTGGTTCTGCTGAAGAGAAGAATTAGTACAGGGTTCAATGAAAATAAACTCATTCGAATTTAAGAAATCTCCTAACTGCACATTCACTTCTGAACTCTTTTGTTTTCTTAGCACAAATATTCAGGAAAAGAGAATACTAATCTCCAGTGCTGGAATACTAACTGTGAGTAAAACACCAGCCTGAGCAGGGCTCATTTGTGCAATATTTGTGCTTCCACGTGGGCCTTCCGCAGGAGCAGTAACACATTAAGTAGGAGTGCTCCCTACAAGAGCAAACTTCAAAGAAAATGCTGGATTCTGTTGTGCATGAGGATGTTGTTACCTGAAGCTTTGACTCTCTCCGTTCTTTGGCAGTTTACACAGTAGCAGTTTACCGGATACATCTTTGAGTCAGCAAGGAGAAATAACATCAAAACAAGATTGTGCCCATTCTGCTAATGATTTAAATATTGTTCATGATGATTTATGCTATTTGTTTTCTTACGGATTTTGACTTTGACAGCAAAAGCATATTAGCCACGGGAGTTTTCATCATTTTAATCTCAATATGTTTGTAGTTTCCACTTGCCAACAATGAGCAGTGTTTGCATGTCACTGATGCAATGTATATTCATATTAAAGTTATTAATGAAAACCTAGATAATTATACGACAAAAGTGTCTTTTTTCCCTCTCTTTCCCAGCAAAGTGCCTCTGTTCTTTTAAAAATAGTCAGGTGAGAAATTTTGGTTAGAAAAATAATGCCAAAGATACCAATTAATGAAGTCTGTATTTACACACAAAACTGTAACTCAGATGAGGACCACCAGAAAAAGCACCCATGTTACAAAACTTTTGGATTTTATCTTTGTACCTTTCAAAGGTTTGAGCTTCAGTACTTGATTTGTACCATACCTGAAACTAAAATAAATCATAAGGACGGAAAACAAACTGCAAGTATAATGAACTCTAACTTTAGTCCTTTACAGCCTTGATCTTGCAAATTTTAATTAACTAATGTAGTTCAGTGAGTTGCTTAAGTACTCCACACATGGTATTTCATGAAAGCCAATTAAATTGCTCTCGGGTGGGCAATTCAAGATAGTTACAGACTGTAGAACTTGCTTATATATTAGGATTCACAAAATTGTATAAGTATCACAGCACACATGCAATCATTTATGGATAATGCTAATCAGCCTCTGCATTACTTTTCACCAGAATTTTGAAACTAACACGATTACTAAATCCCCAAGCTTTGCATTTTAGGGAAATACAGAATCTGTGTTTTGTAGGAACTACAGAAGAAAAGAGGAGTAGATAGTTCTTCTCAACAGATAACTTGATCTGCTTTATCATAATGGCCAAGTGCCAGTATAAATCATACACAAGGACAAAGAGAAGTTAATTACTGTGTATAAAACCCAGTTCTTTCTATGACTCACTTGTTCTCAATGAGATCTTCCTCATGCCAACTGTTAAAACAGTACAGTCATTGCATATTTGACAATTAATGCAAATTTCAGGGCTCTGCTGCTGTCAAATATGACAACGCACATCCAATGTTAAAACTTGAATACTTTTTTTCAGTTGTCAGGAGATACAGTTACATACACTTGATGCTTGACACTGCAGTCCTTATTCATAGGAGAATTTTATCTGATTAATAATTTTGGCACAAATGTCCCTGAGTCAAAACTGTTGCAATGTAATCACTTTCTTCAAGATGACTCATAGGAGGGATTGCCAATTACAGCCTGTGCATCTTTTGCTTGCAGCCTGGAGGGGTATTTTTAAAATCTTCAGTGTCCCAGGTAACACAGCAGATACGTTTTGCTGCTAGCATGATGTCCCATTCACTATCTGGCGCTCCCTGACTGCAGATTTGATAACTCTGTCTTAGGCTTTCCCTGCAGTGTGAGGAAGATACTCTGAACACTGCAAATGCTGCAGACAAAAGCTGCACAGCAAAACCAGTCAACATGAGAAGAAGTGAAAGTAACCACTATGCTCTTCCTTTAGTTAGTAACAACCTCCCTAGCATCCCCAGCAGCATAAGCCCAAAGACAATAACAACTACAGAAAACTTACTTTTCATGGGATGATTGAATTCCTTATGAAAGCGAAACATAACAAAACAAAAAACTCCACCACCCTCAAGTACAAAAAAAAACCAAACAACAACCAATGAAACATACAATAACGCAAAAATGAAAACAGGAATTCTGACACCTGAAGTATATTTCCCTGTGCTGGAAGACAGGGATGAGAAGAAGGACAAACCCCTCACAATTCAGGAGAAAATAGTTAGTGACCTAGTACTTCATCTGGACTTTCTTACGTCCATGGAGCCAGACAGGGTCCACCCAAGGGTGCTGAAGGATCTGGTAGAAGTGATAGCCAAGCTGCTTTCCACCATCTATCAGCAGTCCTGGCCAATCAGGGAGGTTCCAGATGACTGGAAACTTGCTAACGTGATGTCCATCTACAAGAAGGGTCAGAAGGAGGATCTGGAGAACCACAGGCCTGTCAATCTACCTGGACTTGTGCAAAGCATTTGACAGTGTTCCACATGAAATCTTGGTCACCAAATTAGAGAAAAATTGATTTGATGGATGGTCCACTGGCTGGATGGTCCAATTGGCTGCACTCAGAGAGCTGAAGTCAATGACTCAATGACAAAGTGGAGACCAGTGATGAGTGGCATTCCTCAGGGATTGGTGCCAGGACTAGTGTTATTTAACATCTTTTTAGGCAACATGCACAGTGGGATCGAGGCCACCATCAGCAAAATGACACCAAGCTGAGTGGTGCAGTTGATACATTAGAGGGAATGGACGCCATCCAGAGGGACCTGGACAGGCTTCAGGGGTGGGCCCATAAAAAACTCATGAAGTTCTGCAAGGCCAAGTGCAAGGTCCTGCGCCTGGGTCAGGGCAATCCCAAGCACAGATACAGACTGGGCAGAGAATGGCTTGAGAGCAGCCCTGAGGGGAAGGATTTGGAGGCGTCAGTTGATGAAAGACTCAACATGAGCCGGTAGTGTGTGCTTGCAGCCCAGAAGGCCAACCATATCCTGGGTTGCATCAAGAGAAGTGTGACCAGCAGGTCCAGGGAGGTGATTCTGCACCTCTGCTCTGCTCTCATGAGATCCCATCTGGTACTGCATCCAGTTCTGGGGCCTCCAACACAAGAAGGACATGGAGCTTTTGGAGCAAGTCCAGAGGAGGGCCAAGAAGATGATCAGAGGGCTGGAGCACCCCCGCTACAGGGACAGGCTGAGGGAGCTGGGGCTCTTCAGCCTGGAGAAGAGAAGGCTCCAAGAAAAGAAATTCTTTACTGTGAGGGTGGTGAGACACTAGAACAGGTTGCCCAGCGAGGTTGTAGATGCCCCCTCCCTGGAGGCGTTCAAGGCCAGGCTGGATGGGGCTTTGAGTCAACCTGGTCTAGAGGGAGGTGTCCCTGCCTATAGCAGGGGGTTGGAACTAGATGATCTTAAAGGTCCCTTCCAACCCAAACCATTCTATGATGCTATGATTCATTGTATGATTCTGTGTAATACTCTATAGAGGAGGCTTCGTGGGGTAGAAGATCATACAGGATGCCAACCAGATGGAAAGGCGCAGCTATTCAGAATTCATGCAGACAGATTTTTCCTGGAGTTAGAGAAAGAAGCAGGGTTGGGCGCCACTTACTTGGCTCTTGATTCTCTTCTCCCTTGCTCCAAATTTTCAGCAGAGATGTGAAAGGCTGTGATTAACTTCTTTTCTTTGCCTGATTTTGACTGAGTCTTGGTCCAGGTATCTGAATGGGTTCTTCTCTTCCTGAGAAGTGGATAATCTTGTCTTTCCCTCAATCAGAACCTGTGCTCCTATTTCTGAGCCGGGGGGTGTTCAGCCTGGAGAAGAAAAGGCTCTGAAGAGACCTTGTAGTGGCCTTCCAGTACCTGAAGGGGGCCTAAAGGAAAGCTGGGGAGGGACTTATTATAAGGGCAGGTAGCAGCAGGATGAGGGGAAATGGCTTTAAACTGCAAGGGGATAGATTTAGACTAGATATTAGAAAGAAATTCTTTACTGTGAGGGCTCTGAGACATTAGAACAGGTTGCCGAATGACACTGTGAATGCCCCCTCCCTGGAGGTGTTCAAGGCCAGGCTGGATGGGACTGTGAGCAACCTGGTCTGGAGGGAGGTGTCCCTGCATGTAGCAGGGGGTTGGGACTAGGTGTTCTTAAAGGTTCCTTCCAACCCAAGCCATTCTATGATGCTATTTCTTGGCCTCATTTTCAGGTAAGGTCATGGAGCCGATCATCTACAGTGAGGTCATGCATCATGTGCAGAACAACCAGGGAATGAGGCCTGGCTAGCATGTATGTATGCAAGGCAGGTCTTGCCTGCATACAATGCGTACCTCAAAAACATACCTCATCTTCTATGACAAGACAGGTGGATGAGAGAAAGTCTGTGGATGTAATCTACCTAGGCTTTAGTAAAGCTTTTGACTCTGTCACAGTATTCTTCTGGAGAAGCTGGCAGCCTATAGCTTGGGCAGATATACTCTTCACTGTATACAAAACTGACTGGACAGCCAAGCCCAGAGAGTGGTCATGAACGGAATTAAATACAGCTGGCAACCAGTCACTAGTGGTGTTCCCCAGGGGTGAGTGTTGAAGCTGGTCCTGTTTAATACCTTTGTTGATGATCTGGATGAGGGAAATGAGTGCACACTCCATAAGACTGCAAATGACAAGAAGCTGGGAAGAAGTGTGGATCTGCCTGAGGGTAGGAGGGCCCTGCAGTAGGATCTGAATAGGCTGAATCGTTGGGCTGAGACCAATTGTATGAGCTTCGGCAATACCAACTGCCAGGTCCTGCACTTGTCACAACAACCCCATGCATCACTGCAGGCTTGGGACAGAGTAACTGGAAAGCTGCTCAGTGGAAAAGGATGTGTAGGTGTTAGCTGACAACTGAAATACTGAGTCTCAAACAGCAGGCTTCTAACCAAAGTTTACCTCTAGATGAATCTCACAACCAAGCATTATATATCAGTATCTCATCATTAGCGAAATATGTATTGCGGATAAAATGTCACATTAGCAAGAGATGCAGCTTAGATAAAGCATTATGAGAATGTATGAACCTTTCCTTGTTTAGAAGCATGGTGTCAAACCCTACCAGTACACAAACTTCCTTGGTTCCTCCCTGAGCCCTGGGCAAGCTTGAGGTGGAATCCAAAATGGGAGAAGGAAACCAGATGTTCTACCTTACTGTCATGTAAACTTGCTTATTCAACAGTATGAAAGCTGGACCCTCTTGTAGCAAGGCTGGAGACCTCACCTATGTGTGGACTCACTTTTTAGAACCTCCCAGTTGCCAGGAAAGGCTCTTCAAATCCTTGCTGCAACCCGGGCTTCCCAGTGACAGCAAATCTGGATGATGGTAAAGGGCAATTTAGGTGATTTATCTTTCCTAATCACTATAGTTCATGTATGTAATGGTTAGGTGCGTTACCTTGTCCTATTTTATTCTTGCTCATTTCACTATTATCTTGTTGCTTTAAATGTAAATAAAGATTAATTCACTTCTTTAACTTGGTGTCTGTGAGAGTTGTGCAAAACAACAACCAGCTGAACATGAGCCAGCAGTGTGTCCAGATAGCCAAGAAGGCCAATGGCATCCTGGCTTGTATCAGAAATAGTGTAGCCAGGAGGACTAGGGAAGAGATCATCCCCTTGTACTCAGCCCTGGTGAGGCTGCATGTTGAATGCTGTGTTCAGGTGTGGGCCCCTCATTACAAGAAAGACATTGAGGCCCTGTAGTGTGTCCAAAGAAGGGCTACGAAGCTGTGAGGCGTCTGGAGCACAAGTCTTATGAGGAGCTGCTGAGAGAGCTGGGATTGTTTAGTCTGGAGGAGGCTCAGGGGAGGCTTTATCACTCTACAACCTTCTGAAAGAAGGTTGTGATGAGGTGCATGTCGACCTCTTCTCCCAGGCAACTAGTGATAGGACAAGAGGTAATGGCCTCAAGTTGCACCAGTGGAGGTTCAGGTTGGATATTAGGAAGAATTTCTTCTCAGAAAGAGCAGTTAGGCATTGGAACAGGCTGCCCAGGGAGGTGGTAAAGTCACCATCCCTGGAGATGTTCAAGAATAGGGTAGATGTAATACTTAGGGACATGGGTTAGCGGGCAGTATTGGTGGTAGGTGGATGGTTGGACTAGATAAACTTAGCGGGCTTCTCCAATCTGAATTATTCTATGATTCTGTGATGATATGGACCTAATGCTCATCAATGCAGAGAAGCTCATTAAAGAGGCTAAGGCTGGAAGCCCTCTATGCTGTTGTGACCATACCTTGGTATCCTTTGCCATCTTGAGGATGGGCCTGGCAAAAAGCAAAGTCAGGACTCTGAACTTCAGGAGAGCAAACTTCAGGCTGTTTAAGGAATTACTGGGTAAGATAGCCTAGGAAGCTGTCCTTAGAGACAAAGGAGTGGAGTGGAGCTGACAACTCTTTTAAGGATGCCTTTCTGAAAGCTGAAGAGCTCTCTGTCCCCCAAATTAGGAAAACAAGCAGAGGAGGCTGGAAATTGGCGTGGCTGGGCAAGGACCTGCTGATGAAACTGAGGGATAAAAGGAAATGTATAGGCAGTGGAAGCAGGGTTCTGTAGCCTGGGAATAATACAGGGATGCTGTCTGAACATGCAGAGATGGGATCAGGAAAGCCAAGGCACAGATGGAATTGAACTTGACAAAGGATAGAAAAAATAACAAGAAGGATTCTACAGGTACATTGATCTGAAGAGACAGGCCAGGGAGATTGTACTCCCTCTAATAAATGTGAAGGGAGAACTGGGTTCAGCAGAAATGGAGAAGACTGAGGTACTCAACAGGTTATTTGCCTCACTCTTCACTGGCAGCCAGGCATCCTGTGTCTCTCACATACTCGAACCTCGCATCTCTGAACCTCTAAGTGGGGGCTAGGGGAGAAAAATCCCTTCCACTCTAAGAGGATATTAGAGAATGCCTCAAGAGGCTGAATGCGTACTAGTCTATGACGAATTCCAGGCCCTGAAGGAACAGAGTGAAGAGCCAAATGACATATATCCCAGGGTTTTGAGGGAACCAGATGATGTGATTGACAAGCCACTCTCCATTATCTTTGAAACATCACAACAATTGTGCAAAGTCCCCGGTGAGTGGAAAAGGGAATCTTCACTCCCTGTTTTAAGAAAGAGTGAAAGGAAGACCTGGGGAACTACAGGCCTACAGAACTACTCATCTCTGTGCCTGGGAAGATCATAGAGCAGATCCTCCTGGAAGACCTATTAAAGCACGTGTATCATGTTACCAGCCCTGTGGAGAAGGACTTGGGCGTCCTGGTGGATGAAAAGTTGACATGAGCCAGCAGTGTATACTTGTGGCCCAGAAGGTCAACAGTATTCCGGGCTGCATCAAAACAGGGGTGGCCAGCAGGGTATGGGAAGAGATTGTCCCACTCTGCTCTGCCCTTGTGAGGCTGAATCTGGAGTACTGCAGACAGGCCAGGGCTCTCAGCATGAGAAAGATGTGGAGCTATAGGGGTGGGCCTAAAGGAGAGTCATGAAGATGATTTGAGGGCTAGAGCACCTCTCCAATGAAGAAAGGTTGAGGGAGCTGGGCTTGTTTAGCTTGGAGAAGAGAAGGCTCGGGGGAGGCTTCATTGTGTCCTTCCAGTACTTAAAGGGAGCTTACAAGCTGGAGGGAAATCAACTTTTTACAAAGGTGGTAGGACAAGGCAATCGTCATAGAATCATAGAATGGCAATAGGTTGGAGGGGACCTCAATGATCACCCATTTCCAACTCCCCTGTCACGGACAGGGTTGCCACCCATCAGATCAGGCTGCCCAGGATTCCATCCAACCTGGCCTTGAATGCCTCTGGGTATGAGGGACCCACAAACTCTCTGAACAACATGCTACAGTACCTCACTACCCTCTGAGTAAAAAATTTATTCCTAACATCTCACATAAATCTCACCTCTTTTAGTTCAGATTTATTCCCCCTTGTCCTATTACTACCAGCCTGTGTAAAAAGTCGATCCCCCTCGTGCTTGTAAGCTCCCTTCAAGTACTGGAAGGACACAATGAGGTCTCCCCAGAGCTTTCTCTTCTCCAAGCTAAACAAGTCCAAACCCATTAACCTGTCCTCATAGGAGAGGTACTCCAGCCTTCTGATCATCTTCATGCACTCCTCTGGACCCAGTCCAACAGCTCCACATCCTTTCTGCACTGGGGGCCCCAGAGCTGGACACAGCAGTCCAGATGGGGCCTTAAAAAACTTCTTGAGGAAGAACCCATATGATTTTAAACTAAAAGAGAGGAGATGTAGATGAGATGTCAGTGGGAAATTTTTCACTGAAAGGGTGGTAAAGTGCAGGCACAGGCTGCCCTGAGAAGTTGGAGATGTTCTATCCCTGGAGCTATACAAGGCCAGGTCAGATGGGCCCTGGGCAACCTGATCTAGTGCCAGATTTAGTGGGTGGAAGGCTTCCTATGGCAGGCAGTTGGAACTAGATGACCTTTGAGGTCCATTCCAATCTAATCCATTCTACGATTCTTTGATTCTATGATTCTATGATCTGACTAAGGGATGAAAAGTGATAGGCTTCCATTTGAATATGACAGAGTTTTAAGGTAAAATTTTAAGGGCAGTGACAATATCAGAATAACCACCTGTATAAACCATGTTAAATAACATATTTCACAATCTTAAATTGCCAGATCACTGGTGCTCTGGCACTAGTGAGTAAGTGAGGTGCAGGGGGTGGGAAATGAATGTTAATTCATCACCTCAGGGGCAGAAGATAAATGTTCAGTATGCAAAGTGAAATCTATCACTTTCTGGCTTTGCACTACTTCCCTTGGCAGCACTTTTGTTCCTTTTAAACAGCTTGATATGGAGTAATTCTGATTCAGACTCAGCTTTCTTAGGAAATTCAGTGCCTTTGTAGTTGTTACAGGTGTCAGTTTGTTGCCAACCCTCTCCTTCTGGATCCATCTTGATTCACACAATGATCAATTAAGAAATAGTGGTGAGATTATCTGAATTGGAGTAATCTAAATTTTCCATGGTAAAAAGGGTAAGTATATTTCTATGACTCATCCAGTGATATGGTCATCCTTTTGATTGGCTCTGAGAACACTGATAGGTCATAAAGACAAAGTAAGTGAAGTCTAATTTTGCTGTTATTCCTCTTTAGTTGGATATAGTCTTTAAACATCAATATTTGTAGAAAAATATCCAATACCTCTGATTTTCTTCAACCACTTTCTCATCTGGTCTAAAGCAGTTACAAGTTGTAATTTCTCTTCCAGTTGGTGCACTTGAAGATACTTATTTCTCAGGTGACTACATGATTTTCATCTGGCAACAACAGTAACATCCGTCCTTTTGCTTGCAAGATTATATGTAGAACATTCTTTGGAAAGGTGCGAATAGTCAGGACAGAACAAATCAAGAAGCAGAAATGTCTACGATCAGAAGTTTAACACCTGATGATAGTTTTATACTTTTAATGTAGCTAATTTAATAATATATTTTTATTAATTTATAAAATAAATTTGAATAAATTAACAATTCATCCTCCTCTTAGAGGGAAAAAGCTGGAGATGTGCTTTGAGGACAGCTGAAATCACTGGGCTTTGAGCACCTGCAAAAAGATTTCCAAGCACTTCAAAAAGGAAGGTCTCAGAATTATGTTTTATTCCATTCTCATGTCACATTGCTCTGTTTCTCTTCTGCTACCTTCTAGATCAAGGTTTAAGAACCTCATCCCAGCTTTCTCATTCAAGTCCCTTCCTTCTCTTGTGGTAGCAGTGCCCATACAGTTAGTATGTTTTCTACTGTTCTTAGGAACACTGGGTTCAAAGTCACACTGAGAAATCAGTGAATTTCAAATAGAATTTTCAATCTACCTCTCACCGAAGACATTCAGTAGCACAAGTAAATTAGATATCATGCTGTTGAAGCCACTGCCTGAGGTATTCTCCTGAGGAAATAGCCTAAATAGTAGCCAATTTTAAGAAACCTGTTTCCTACTGTATGTTTTTTGGGAAAACAAACCAGTTGTGGTGGATGCCTTGCTCATATTACCCCACATTTGGAATAACAGCATCCAATCATCTGAGGCATACCAGTAGCTTTCAAAGATCTTTGAAGAGCTAAAACTGAGAAAAATCTTTTCTTAAGCTGAAAGACCTCCTCAGCTTTAATGAGAATAAATATACCTCCCTTAGGTACTGCAGCCCACAAAATGTTATTTCTTAATGAAAATTAAATATTAAAAATCAGATTATTTCCCTTGCCAAGTCAGGATATCTTTACTAACAACAGCTTCTGCTAATTTACTTCGAAAAATATTCAATTTCTAGCTTGTAAACTGAGAAAATTTACAAAACAGTTATAAATACAGGAAATGACATAAAACCTTCACACAGGATGCATAAGAGCTTTCCTAGCTACTGCAGCAAGCTTAGAAGTATTCAAAGACTGTGGGGCTGAACACAGAATAAAAGCTGTGATAAATGATGCATCTTGTAAGCTAAAGCTTTTCTCTTTGAGAAAACAAACAACAAAACAAATAAAGAACACACACAAACAATAATAACAAGAACAACAACATCGCTGCAAAAACCACTGTATGCAACAGTTTTATTTAAGACTGTGGTTCTGAAAATCAATAAATCCACCTTTGGGACTTTTCCCACCACATGAAGAACTCTGCAGCCACTTCATGTTCACATCATGTTCACCTAGTACAAAGTGATTTTGCTGGTTCAAATGAAGTAAGAAATTTTTGGAAATTAAATTTTGCATTAAAAACTGCGGCCAAGATCCAGTTTTGTCAGTCTGCAGAATCATAGTTTTATATGGGGTCAGTTCTTATGAATAATCTTTCAACTGGCATGAACGCATCAGGCTTGCTGTGCGGAGTACCAGTACCACAGAAATGTAATTGTGAATGCAGAAAGACTTGGATCAGCTCTAGAATGATGATAGGATTATATCCAAAGATGTTGCAGAAAGTCCTGTGAGTACTTCCAAAGGCATGGAATTATTTTTGTTTGTTTTTCAACTGGACTTAATGACATGTTGACACGAAACACTTCTGCTTCCGTAGAGAGTTGGTTCACAATTTGTCTTTCTTAAGAGGATTGCATTCAGATGTAGGTGTAGAAAAATACAGCAGTGACGTGTGTCTGGCAAACCCAGGATATGAGTCATGTTAGCTGATATTTGCATTATTTTCTTCCTACATAGTAATTATCTGAAAAATAAGAAAAGGAAGAAAAAGATAGATGTTAACAGAAAAGGGCGGAAACAGATCCCCTTAAGGTTGGGTTTTCCCTTTGTCCATAAACATGCACCTTAATCTCCCTTGTCAATTAATTACAAGAAACAGAGAAAGGACTGGGGAGAAGGATCACAGGAAATCAATCAACAGTGAGGGGACAATTTGTTGACTAAAAGTTACGTGTCTCAAAAGACGTTAGCCTAAAAGTTCCCCCTTGTAAAGCAGGATTCATTCTACTCCATTTCAAACCGACCTGAACAGGTCTACCTGCGACTCATGTTTTTCTGGTCAGCCAGTACTTGATCTTGAAGGTCAAATGAAGCAGCTGAATATCTAGGATGAATCTTTCAGGAACTACCAATACTAATACTGCTGGCACCTTGAAAGATACTCAGATGCTCAGCGTATGAAGGTAAGGGCAACATTTCAGTGATTTTTGTATATATTTTTTCAATTGGAGCACTGATTAGGGGCATTCTGTGCAGCTTTAAAATATTGATATTAGAGTATGTATTTGTATGTGGGCATTACAGTTTTCTTTTTGTTTGTCCAGTGATAGAAAGATTCTGGGTAGTGATAGTGAACATTCAGTGTTAGTGCTTGTGTTAGGACAAACTGGGTTTGACTTTGGAAAAATTTAACACACATCATGGTATCATTTTCAAATCTTAAATTATGCGGCAAAACACATATATTCTGAGTCAACTTATGATCATTCATTCTTTTATTCAGCCTTCCATTCCTTTTGTGGTGGGATTTTCCTAAAACTCTGCACTACAGCCAGTCCACTCTCACTTTCTTCCCATGCATGCTAGGCTACTGCTCTTATAAACTCCTTGTTTGCTTATAAACTTTATAGAATTCAGCTAAAGAACAGACAATAAACAAAACAAGTTAAAGTGAAAATTGATATTACTTGAATGGACAGTAGGTGCTCTTGGTCCTGAATATTTTAAAAGGTGACAGTATGTGCCCTCCATCCACCACTATCAGCACCCTGGCCAACCATAGGATGATATTAGCTCTTATGTCTACGTGCCACATTACTTAAACAAGGTGTACACCCAGAGGCCAAGGTGTAATCTAGAAAAAACTTCAGATTTGCAAGCACATTCAGGATAATTAAAATTTACTCTTCCTCCCGTCATTTCACACACACACATCAGTTTAAAACATAGACTTGAAACATTTTTTCTTTAGCTCGGGCATTTGCTTTTTTTTTACAGAGCCCAACTACATGGCTAGCCTGTAATCTCTCTTGTAACACAAAGCTCCTCAGATGTAAAGGCTTTTCTACAGGGATATTCCCTGTTTTAGACAAAAGCCGTTCCTGGCTAGAAATTAAGATAGGTGCTTTTAAAACACTGTTTACTGCTGCTGGCCACCTAGAACAAATCAACATTAATCAACAACATTAAACTCTGCAATAGAAATGACTCACTTGTACAAATACATGCCTGATGTATGCTTCATTACTTATTCACCTCCAGGTCCTTTTGCCTTCTTTTCTCTTATAGTGACCTTATATGTGTACCAGGAAAGACCTTTTACAATTTCACTGCTGGTTTTAGAATTTACTCTGTCGTTTATCTTTGAAATATGACAAATTGTTATATTTAAACTCACTATGAATCTTTTAAATCCTTTTTCTGGAAAGAACCACATATTTTCTATAAAGCATGAAAACTGTTCCACTTCCAGTGGAATATTCACATGCACGTAGTTAGCATTTGCAAACATCCTTTCATGGTCAGAGCCAGCTTTTGTGCTTGCTTAACAAAAGGGGGAAAACACCATATTCTTAAAGAAAACGTCAAAATAAATGAAGATTGGGTGTCCAGGAGATATTACCTGCAACAACTAAAGAATGAAAAACTTACCACAAAGTCACTGTTCTTTCTGCAATGAGCAATGCATGCAATTCAAAAGTTTTCAATCTGGGATTAATTCATTTTCTGGAGGAAAAGAAGCAATATGAAAAGAAAAACTGCACAGCTCTTGATGTGTTGCATTTTTATAAATTCTTACATTTAAATTTCGAACCCCTTTAGCACACACAAGGTAAATAATGTTGCAGTAATCCTCACAATTTTAAAAGCATTTTTTTTTCAACAAATATCACAAAAGGTCAAAAATACTGTTAAAAGTTGCCAAGCTGTTCAGAAACTTCAGTAAGTAAAACAGCAAAAATTCTTTCTCTGCAAGCGTGGTGTCTTTACTGGATCTAAGTTACACCTGGGTTTATCAGTTTGGGAAACGATAAACAGCAAAATACTCCAGCAGCTGTTGAACAATTGTCTCACTCAACATTTTAGCTTTAAGTAATGTATTTACAATAATGGTTGTGGTGATTCTACCAGAGACCTATGCTTTACCTTTAAATTTGAGGACACTGTCATGTTTCTCTCTTAAGCCAGAGCTCACGCAATTGCTCAAACTGTGTCTACACAGTAGCCTTGGATTATAGTACAAGGTGTTCTTTCTTATCTGTTATGGGCGCACAAAAGTGCCACCTGGTCTCTTCTGCCAGGTGGAACCTGTGAAAGAACAGATAGGCTGGGTTACTGTCACTGTGGTCCAGATGGCAGCGATCACGAAACCAGCAAAGATGTAACAGAAGATGTATGTTAGTGACCCTTTGTGACCCTCTACAGCAACCTCCAGTGTTAAGACAACTTTACTTATGAGAGAAGCGTATATAATCACATCAAGTAAATGCAAAGTCAGCTGCAACAGAGACACTTCATTACTGTTCGTGCCTTTAAAAATGCCCCATAGCTGTCTTAACTTGGACATTAACAAATGCAGTCTTCTGAGTGGGCAAACACTGGATGTAGATAGCAGTCTGATGAATCAATTGCAATCAACTTCACAGAAGACACAGAAATCACAGCAAGCGTCTGCCAGAGAAAGACACAGCAAGCAGCTGTTCGAAGCAGACAAAATTGGAACTGAGTAGTATACGGTAAATACAGCATTCCGATTTTGAAATAAATAAATAAGCTAATACAGCCTGCCTCTATCAGCAGATTTTTTTAGGACTCATGTTTCTTTTTAGCAGCCCAGGTGGTCAATCCTAGCATAACTCAGTGTAGTAACTGTTACTCTACCTTGTGCATCAATCGTTCTGCAGCTGAAGCTGTGAGAAACCCCCCTCATCTGCTACAGCCCCACCAAGAATGTGGTACTTCCCCAACTTCCTCCAAAGGCAGAATTTTAAATTATTAATAGTAAGAAAAGTCTACCTTGAGGACACCATGCCTCTCAAGTGCTTTTCTTCTGCTGTAGTGTGAAAGGAGAAGAATCCATTTTGCAAAGGTAATTGCCTGTCTAGTGCAGAAGGACTTAAGAAAGGGACTGACTGAAGGGAGATTAATAAAACACTAAAAAATAAAATAGGGAAGGGAAGGGATGCGTTTTTGACTGATTTATTCAAAATACAGCCCTGTCACTAGTTCATTGGCCTCCACAGATCTGCAGCTGTCCCATTGCTGTTTAGCAGACTGGTGACATGAGAGCAATGTTTTTTTAAAATGCCTGATCACTCAAGTCACTTTCTGGGGCATATTTATATGCTTATACATTATTTTTGTTCCCTTAGCCCTTTGGAACAAAACAACACTATTTCAGGAGAGCTGGGTAAACAACAAGTGATAGTAATCTAGTATCGTAATGTATATGGTTTGTTTTTTAAATTTGCTTTCAGTCAGACGTTCATAAAATCAATGCACTTCTGTCTGCACAAAAAATTGCTTTCAAACTGAGACAAGGCTTATGTGTGGTGACTTCTCACTGTTTTATACTGAGAGTACAAGATCCATTCAGGAGACAGATTTTGAGAAAACCGATAGACTTTTTCCTCAAACAAAAAGAATTTCTTGGAGAAAGCTTCCCTACAGAAGCACTCACTGTCTAAATGTTTGATCCAGACTGCCTAAAGGAAAATCCAACATTTTTGTCTAGCTGTGTCTCTAAGCTCAAAATGGTGAAAAACCTCTGAGTTGCAACCAGTGATTAGTTAATGTCTTGGGTAAGCATTTCTCCTCAGGAGGACTCTAAAAGCACTGACAGCCCCTTGTTCTCTGTTTTGTTTTCCCCTCTGAAGATACAAGTCTCACGTTCAACTACCAAGATTTCTTGGAGATCTCAAGGTTCACTCATTTCGTTTCTAATAGAAATTTCCTTGTTCATGTCATCCAAATCCTCAGCAGTGCTGGGTAGAAACCTAAAAAGCTGAGGCTGTTAAATTAAGTTACAAAATTACTGTTACTAATACCAGTTTGACCAGCCATTTCTTTGATAGCCAAAGCAAAATCATGGCCAAAAGCTTTAAGAAAGACCTTTGTATGCAAAAGCTCCTAGTTATCATAACAAATAGCTCTATAAATGCAGTGTTGGTTCTTATGATATATGGGCCATGTTATTATGGATTATTCTTAACATGTAAAGGGAATTTTTTCAACAGTCAGTTGCTGTTACTTTACAGTCCTTTTCTGCACTAGGATACACGTTGAAAAACATTGTAGTAAATAGTAATAAACCATGTCTAATTCAAACTAAGAACTAAATAAAAACAATCTGATACCAAGCAATTCCTCAAATTTAATGTGGTTTTCAAAGCAATATTGGTGATACAGACACACTACCCTTAATTAAAAACCATACTGAATAACTTCATCATTTCTACTGAAAGAATGTGTTTAGACAGCTTTGAATATCTAGTTCTTTAGGGTAATCTGCAACTCACTTCTGAACTAATTTGTTAGATGCTACTTAAAGGAATTTACTGCTTCAAATTAGAGTAGAGTAAAAATTCATTAAAAGTCATTCATACTAGTAAGAAAATACATTACTGCTGCATGGGTGAGAATAAAACCATCCATATTCTCAAAGTAATTGGAATCCCTCAAAAGTGGTAAAATACAAAAAGCTGAATTCTGTGGTTTTTATGAGAATGTTCTTTATTGGTAGTTCTACAGAGCCCATTAATAAATGGCTACATGGGAGAAGGTATACAGGACTTGTCTACTTCTCCAATGCAGAAATCTTTCAGACTCTATTGATAACATCCTGAAGAATATTTCCAATGGTATGAGACATTAACATGAAACTTGGATTTCTCATAAATTTTCTTCTAGAGAAAGCAGCATGGAATCAGAAAACCTCAAACTAGAAGTCCTTAATTATTGTGTATGCAATGTTTTTTCCTATGAAGGGCAAAAACATGCATAGATGTGCACATAATTATTTTCTGGAATATTGTGAGCACAAACCTATTATGTTAGAATAATCATGTCTATGCAAGACTTTTCTCATGGCTATCGTAAATGAAAGGATAATTATGTGTTTCAACAGAATTAAAACAACCTGGAATCATATTCATTACCTAGAGAGCAACCAAACCTGGTTTATAAAGGAAAAAATAGCAGCAAGTTTGGGTAAGGCAAGAGCTGTATGATGCTTTCTGCATAAGAAACTGTGTTCTGTAATTCTTATCCAATACAAAACTGAGGGTATATGTACATATGTATGACTTTATATCAATTATTTATTACAAAGATGAGGACCTTAACAAGGTGAAAGAGAGAATGCAGTCTTCCTAGTGATTGCCCTGTTGTAAAGAAGTTTGCTATTTTTAAAGAAGATGAGAAACAAACTGAGTGTGAGCATGACCGATACTTGAATAAGTTGTAAATAAGTATTAAAAATATCCCACCAGAAAAGTTATCCTCCTGGAACCATGGAAGTCTTTGCTTATTACTATTAACTGTGCCCAATACTTCACCAAAAGAACAGGAAATCTGTTTATTAACCACCAGAAAAGGCTAACTAGAAAAAGCAAGAAATCCTGAGTGAGGATGCTCCCTTCCTCCATGTAGAGAATGATGAGCACAAATCCACACTTCTAAGAGCACAAACCACGTGTGCTGCCACCACCAAAAGCCACCCCAGTGGGCTTGGCTACATGCATTGTTTGAAAGTAGGGGTAAGATCTTGCCCATATGGAATGTACTGCAAAATAAGGTAGGGTGCGTTGTTTGTGTACTGAATTATTTTTTCTTAACTTGTATATCACTTACGCCCTCTTATTCCAGAGCAGAAAGGTTTCTTAAAGAGGGCTTACATCAGTATCTAGGCAGACTCCATTAACACTTGTGTGCCATACCCAAGGAGAGTACTGAAGAGCCCAGCTCCCTTTAGCAACCTGGTCTAGAAGGAGGTGTCCCTGCCTCTAGCAGAGGGTTGGAGCTAGGTGATCATAAAGGTTCCTTCCAAACCAAACCATTCTGTGATTCTCTGTAGTGTATCTGCTGCTAAATGCGGGGCAGCCTGGACTTGAACAGGACTCCTGTTTCACTCCTTTCTCTTGCACTTCAAAACTTGTTCTAACTCCTTTATCCACACTAAGGATTGCATCAGGAGAAAGGCTTAAAGGCTTTTTCTCCCTGGTCTTTGTCCATCTGCTCACAGAGGCTGATAAGTAGACAACAGGAAGATGATAGAAAGGGTAGAGCAAGAGAAACCACGAGAAATGAATGAGATATGCCTGGGTACTTAGCCGGTTCCAGCCAAAACAAGATCATAGGGGTCATGGATGTAGAAGAATAAAAACTATGAACAATTAGAATCAGAGCTAGCGATTGATAAAAGAGGCAAGAAATTGAGGGAAGAAAGAAAAAACAGGTTATCTAAAGGCTTTAACAAAGAATGTGACTCAGAAACCACAAGAAATTGATTGCTAGGATATATTTAGAATGTGGTTCTATATTCATATTGACTTTCATATTTTATAATATTAGTTTTCAGGTAATATTTTCATTTGAAGTCATTTCACTCAGATTATACAGGCATCATTATTAAAGAAATTCATTTTGCTATTTTACACAGAGTACTTTCTATTTGTTGAAGAACAAGTAGAAAATCCCGGAGAACAATTTCTCTTCTGAACAATGTCATGATTAAAAAGTGTTCATAATGAATCTTTGGATAATGGATAAGTGCATAATTGCCCTCAAACATCTACTAAAGCAAGAATGACAAACAAAAACTACAATATTTATCTGAAAATCAAACCTTGCTACTTTAGTTCTGCTTATCTAAGAAAAATTTGAGACTTTCGCATGTTTTTAAATGCATTAAGCTTTCACAGGTTAGTGGTGACAAATACATAGGATACAGCCAGACTTCAGTGTTTTCTAGAGGATCTACAGATCCTCTAGATTTAATTACAGATTTAATTAAACTAGAATGGTCTATGAACATCTTAAGCAAATCTCCCTCAGTTCCTAAGGGTATGGCATAGAAACATCACGGCACAAGGCACGCTGTGTGTCTCCTTCCAAGATTTAGACACAAAAGCAATTCTTAAATGAAAGTTATATGTTCACTGCAATTATGTTGATTTGTGTATAGTATATTCCAATGGCTTCATCAAGTGATTATTGAAGTCCTGATACACAGTTCTCATAACTGCTATGAAATGATGGTAAAATAAAATGTTTTCTAGTTTATAAAAACTGCCCATCTAAAGCTCTACAATCTACTCATGTTTGAGATATGTCTTGACCATTATTGAATTGGTTTCTTAGTTGTATTATTGACATATTGTATTACCTACTTCTCTGTTGCACCTGGGCAACCACTTGAAATGGTCTGCAAAATCAGGCTGGCTGATACTCGTGCACCAGATATTCATCAAGCATGTTACTTTTTAAAAGGACTCCTCAGTAAATCTGTTCTCTTATTCCTTCAGTACTACAGTTGAGAATGCAAAGCTGTATAATGAAAACAACGAATAGGAACAGAAGGATGTCCAAAAAGGATATCACAGAGCAAAGGGATATCCTAATCAATTGAAACAGATTTCAGATTTCATAAGGACTATTGATTAGGAAATTAGATACACTTTATCCGAGTACCGGAAGTACTGGGGGACCCCAGCCACAGCAAGCAGTTTTGCTCTCCTTACACCTCTACCATGCTTTAAAAACAAAAACAAGAGCAATGAAAGAGTAAACAGCGCTTGTGTCACACTAATAATTTCTCCTACACCAAACTTGGGGGCGGTTACAATCCTACGGATGGAATCACTTCATTCAGCGATATAAGCTCTCTGAATGTTTATTTTGGCATTACTTGTGAAGGCTGCACTGGTAGTGAAAAACTGAATTACTTTCTCACACAGTGGGGTGGGCACCATGAGATAAGTAAACGCCTGTTAAAAGAGACTGCAAAATGCTATTGTCTGTCTTTTACATTTATGTTGAAGACTACAGGAAAGTGCTTGAAATTTTGACTGATTTCCCTGTAAAATTTCAATCTGGTAGATTTCACCATGACTGAAACTCTGCTTGACAGATTTTGCCACTGCAGAAAAAGAGCCTTTTTCAAAAAAGTGATAAAGGCAGAAACATGTTCAGGAATGCTCGGGTAGTATGCAGGTATTCTACACGAAGATGCAGAGATGCCTGTTATGGTAACAGAGACAACCAGATAGCTCCAAAGAATAACCAGTCCTTGAGATTATGCCCTAATTGCAGTCTCAGAAGTTGTGTTATTCCACTTAGCACTGTTACTTCCAGCTAATCGATTTCATCTCTCGGAGTAATTAATTGCCAAGAGTGCTGTGCCCCACACAGGCAGATCTGTGCCCTGTGGATTCTGAAACTTGTTCATTCAGTACACGTGGAAGATCCTTGCATGAAATATAATTTAATAATACTGTTGAAGCATCTCTGCAGATCCCAAAGGAGTCCATGAATAGTGCATTGGGCAGAGTCTGTGCACCTGCACAATGTCTGTATACCAATGTCAGTAGCAGCATGAAACTCAGCAGACTGCAAATCCTGCTCTCCGACAGTGCTCTAAATATTCATGCAGTGGCCTGCACTGGGCTCTGTGCAGCAGTAGTGGCCTTGCCCACGGCATGCAGTAAGGAAACAACTCAGGTGTGTCTGCGGGAGCTGCAGCAACCGCAGTGTAAACACACCCACCATCCTTCCGAAAACTCCACTTTCACTGAACTAATTGACAAGCTTGATTTGAAGCAGACTGAGTTGTGCATTAATGCATGCAGATAACTGTGCTTATTGTAAGCTTGGCAGCTCTCTTATGGACATTGGCTGCAGGTGCTATCTGCATGCACATCCACACAGTGTTAAGGCCCTGCTCTTTTATTCCCAACTTTTGAAACAGAGGCACAGTTTACTAAGACGATATCCTCAAAGCTTCTGAAGAGTTTTCCAAATATCTGCTTCCTTTAAGACTCTAAAGAATACTCTAAAAAAGAAAGACATAACAATAACACATTCTGCCTAATAAGTGGAGCCCTTCTTCCCCAGCAAGGCTGTGCCATTGAAATAAAAATACCTTCTGTCATACATAACTGGGAAATCTTCCACATCAGAGTAAAAAATATATATATTCGACTCACTCTCATTGTTCTTAACCTATTCTAAGTTTTTCTTAAAGGAACTAATAAACAAATACATATGCATATGACTAGCTATGTGTACGTGTGCAGTCCAATTAAATTAAATGTGTGCACTGATAATAAAATTTTGAAATATAATATCCCTAAACAGAATCTTAGATTCGTGTGAATAGACACAGCAAAACTTGCTCTATTCTCCTAATGAATGAAATTTAAAATATCATTCTATATTAACTAGTTACTTTCCAGTCTACCTCTGTCATTAACAATGTATTATAGCCATGTATGATTTCATATCATCCTATAATTCAAAAATTCTTTAGTGCCAGGTGACTTTGTTTCCTACAGCATGAAGTTATGGAAAGGCCCTGGACTGATATTCTGTAGTTTTTTGCATTCAGGTCTCTCAGTTAGAGTCCCATATCAGAGTTTAAATGTCTAACTGAAGTCAGTGGAACTCTGTCCAGTAGAACTGAACTCTAATTGAACTGTATAATTGAACTCAGTAGTAAACTGAGTTCATTACTCCACAGTCTTTGGTAAAATCCTAAGTCTCTGAAGAGACATTGTACATGCATAACTATAATTGTGTTGGAACTAGTAAAAGTTTAATATCTCAGATGTCAGACAGAGCTTTTAGGACAAGAACAAAGGGTATGTGTAAACTGAAGAGAGAGAAAAATCAGTTTTCTAATCCCATGAAAATAAGTGAAAAAACAAGCCGAACTTGCTGTCTGACTTCTTGCTTTTTTAAGGATATGCTATTCGCACACTGTACTATCAAATTCACTAAAAATTAGAATGAAAACAAGTTTAAATCATACTCCCAATTCAGTGCCTTTCTAGAAGGCAACTCCCAGTTCTGATGCCCATTCTCTGATTCTCCAAGCAATTACAGGGTCTCATCCAACATTTCTTATGCTATACACATCACATTTTAATAAATACACCATGAGAAAGCCAATAGATTAAAAAAAATAATGAAGCTGGTCCAAAGTCACCACAGATTCCTCACCAGTTTCATGTTTATGTGCATAGACATCAAGCTGCTCCTCACCATGGCCTTCTCCCCTTTTTGTATACAAAATATCACAGAATAATTTAAGTTGGCAGGGATGCCTGCAGACATCTGCCACTGCACCCCACCAAAACCAGGGCACCTCAGATCAGGCTGTTCACAGACAAAAAAAAAAAAAAAGAACAAATCCAAGGAACTCCCCCACACCAATAGCAAAATTTGAATCCAGTGTCAGCTGTCCGAACTAAAACTCAGCCTATGTGACCTGAAATCTCATTTCAGTCAGACACACCCAACGTTGTATTCAGCTCACTGACTTAATTTAGTGTCCTTATCAAAAATACTTCAGGTAGGGTGGGGATCAACCATTTGCATACAAACAGAGAGTTACAGGAAGAAAAAAATGGGGCAAAGACAGGACAGGGAAATTCTAGCTCAAATACGTGATCCTAACTTCACTTGCTTTTCTTTTGTTGCCTGTTGGCTACAACAATAATGCTACTGGCTGAGAGTGCTCTAAGAGAAATGAGACAATATGAGCTCTCAGATGACACTTGCACCCTGGAGAGAAAGTAAAAAGATAATTTTAGTGCAGTGAAAATGAGGTAATCTGCCACAATGCTGCCTACCTGAAGAAACAGATTCTGCCATACTTTAAAGCGTGAGCATTTTATTTCTCATAGCAAAAGTTTCACCTCCATGATTATTTGCAGTTTTGCTAAAAAAAATAAAAAAAAGTATTTACATATATAATTTACACTTCATACATGTTTTACATATATATTACATGTGCTCTTATATGAGTATTTTTTACTTCAGTCACTCTGAAAGTAATGTCTCCCATTTATTCCCATGGAAACTACAACTGATCCAAAAAGCACAATAACACTATTTGATAGAGAAAATCTCGGCTGCAAAACACTATTTTTCAACACTGTCACCACCATTTTCATCCGCCATGAACAAGAGCCTGCAGGCTGTGCTCCTAAGAATCTGCAGCGGTGGAGGTGACCACTGACATAGTCACAACAGCTGAAATGCACCACCCACTGCCTCACTGTGCTCATATCCACTGGTTGACCTCCATAAACATTGAACAAGCACTGATGAATGTCAACTGATGCCATCTTTTCCACATGAAAGAATTCAATTCCACACCTTTGCTTCATCCACGCTTCCACATCAGATGTCATTCTGTCAGACTGCCCCTCAGCTGCCATCTGTTACACAGCAACAAAATGGAATGGAATGCTGGCAGGAAGGCTTAGCATCTACTGCCACATCACCAATATCTGCCTCTGATATAATGGGCCTACATTAAAAAAAAAATAGAAGGCATTACTTTCAGAGCAGCCCTTGTATATGGAAATATCAGTAAGAATAAACCCATTCTTTTTGAACACCAAGTTTTGTCAATGACAAAAAAGATCTGCTTTAAAATTCACAGTGTATGACTCGACCTATTTATCTTGCAGAGAAACTTCTAAATAGCTTGAACTGAATGCCATATTCTCAAACAAAACACCTTTCATCCTTTTCACACTTACAATTCAATGTTCAGAATAAGCAAAATAGAAAGTTTTTCCAAAATAAAAAACATTGCTTCCTTTTCAGAGAACTATCCAGGGAAATCTAGGATGAGTATATAGAAAATTTTCTTCCTTATACTTGGTAGAGCCTGTCCAAGTGACATCTACAGACACTATAATAATTCTGTGTCTTTATTGAGATGATGTTGTTTTTTCATTTTGAGTCAAGAGCATATGGCTCAGCTACTCAGAAATAAGTCATTTCTATCAGCAGTAAAAAGCCTTGAGGGAAAGAGCAGCTTAACATTATTTGAAATGCTGAATTGATTAGTAAATTGCCATGAATTGCTCTTAGAAAATTTAAGCCATATTTAATTGTATTCAAACTGAACCTTTCTACTGGCTTCGCATGATGACAATAAAATAAAAATACTGTTCTCCTACTCCTCATTAGTGTGCCTAGAAATATGCAGTACTGAAGACTCTTCCTAACTTCTTTTAACTTATTTACCTCTAACCAGGTGTTATTCTCTAAAAAGTGTATTTTAAGTATTCCTCAGATCACAGAATCACAGTATCACAGAATTGTAGGGCTTGGAAGGGACCTCTAGAGATCACCAAGTCCAAATCCCCTGCAATAGCACATTCCCTACAGCAGGTCACAGAGACAGGTGTCCAGGCTGGTCTTGACTATCTCCAGAGAAGGAGAATCCACCACTCTGGCAGCCTATTCCATTCTTCTGTCACTCTTGCAGTAAAGTTCTTTCTTGTGTTAGTATAGAACTTCTTGCGTTCAAGTTTTCACCCACAGCCTCTTGTTCTATTGTTGCTTAGCACCAAAGAGTCCACCTCCATCAACTTGACCCCCATACTTCAGATATTTATAAACAGCTATGAGATTCCTCTCAGCCTTCTCTTCTCCAGGGCTGAAGAATCCCTGGTCTCTCAGCCTTTCCTCTAATGGGAGATGGTCCAGGCCTTTAATCATCTCTGTAGCCCTTCACTGGACTCTCTCTAGAAGTTCCCCATCTTTTTGAACTGAGAAGCCCAGAACGGGACTCAGTACTCCAAATGTTGCCTCATTAGGGCATAGTAGAAGGTGAGGATCACCTTATTTCACCTGCTGTCCATGATCTTCTCAATGCACACCAGGACACCATTGGCCTTCTTGGCCGCAAGGGCACACTGTTGGCTTGTGGCCAACCTGTTGTCCACCAGGACAACCAGGTCCTTCTCTGAAGAGCTTAGGTCGGCCCCAGCCTGTACCAATGATCATTCCACCCGAGGTAGAAGACTCTACACTTGTTCTTGTTGAACCTCATCGAGCTCTTGTCTGCCCAAATCTCCAGCCTGCCCAGCTCTCACTGAATGGCAGCACAGCCTTCTGGTGTCAGCCACTTCTCCCAGCTTTGTGTCATCAGCAATCTTGCTGGGGGTGGACTCTATCCCTTCATCCAGGTCACTGATGAAGATGTTGAACAAGAGCAGGCCTAGCACCGACCCCCGGGGAACAATGCAGGCCTCCATCCAGACTCTGTGCCACAGATCACAACCCCCTGAGCTCTGCCAGTCAGCCAATTCTCAATCCACTTCACTGTCCACTCATTTATCTCACACCTTCTAAGCTTCATTACAAGGATGTCATGGGAGACAATGTCAAAACCCTTGCTGAAGACAAGGTACACAACAGCCACTGCTCTCCTCCCATCTACTCAGCCAGTGATGACATCATAGAAGGCTACCACATTGGTCAAGCATGATTTCCCCTTGGTGAATTCACGATGACTACTCCCAGTAAACTTCTTCTCTTCCAGCTGCATCCAGTACAAGTTGTCCTATCACCTGTCCAGGGATGAAGGTGAGGTAGACTGGCCTGTAGATGCTGAAGTGGCAGTCTTAGTAGTGAAGACTGAACAGAGAAGTCACGTCCACCTTCTCAGCCCCCCCTGTTATCAGGGCACTACCTCCTTCAGTGGCAGACCCACATTTTCCCTAGTCCTCCTTTCACTACTGACATACTTAAAGAAGCCTTTCTTGTTATCCTTGACCTTCTTTGCCAAGTTTAATTCCAAGAAAACCTTAGCCTTCCTTTTTTTTGCATCCCTGCAGCCCCTGGCAACATTCCAATGCTCTTCCCAAGTGGACAGGCCCATTTTTCACACTTTGTGGAACTTCTTCCATTTGAGCTTATCCATGAGCAACTTGCTCATCCCATGCAGGTCTCCTGCCAGTTTTCCCTGATTTCATACTTTTAGGGATGCACTGGTCATCAGCTTAGAGGCAGGTACATTTAAGTGTTGACCAGCTCTCCTGGACCTCCTTACCCTCCAGTGCTGTAGCCCACGGCATAGCTGCAAGTAGGTCCTCAAAGAGACCAGAGTTAGCTCTCCTGAAGTCCAGGGTAGCAATCCTACTTATTGCTTTGCATTTTTATATACCTTAAAATGTCTTATCAGATGCAATAACTGCTCTAAGCATATACAGTCTAGACAGAATTTTCAAGATCAGTTTTATTAAGGGAATGAGCAAATATTAATTAAATTTATAAGATAGATAACAAATTTAGCACCTTCCAGCTGAACACAAAATGTGGTTTTGGGGTATTATGGTAGCTTTTCTTTAAATTGCCTTAAGTTTTCCACACTAATTTAGTTCAGTCATAGAAAATAAGTAGCCATTTCAGAATGCATTTTCATTGCATATTTGTGGTTTACATGACCTTTCAGTAAAATACCTCTGCTTCACTAGGAATGGACTATACCTGACTAGAGAGAGAAATTGTTCAATGAAAGAAGATTGTAAATTCTGTGTCTTAGATTGAGTGCCAAGTAAACAGTTTTAAGTATAAAAACAATGAGGTAGAAATAAACAGGGCATTCAAGCTGAAGATTCATGGATGCAAAATTACCACTAATACAACCAGAGATAGCTAGAGAAAGAAAATTAACTTAAGCTTAATTAGCTTTCATGTTTTTAATTTAAATCACACATACTTTTCACATTGGAATGAAAGAGAATAGCTCTAAAAGCACAAAACTTTTACTCAAACACAGCAGAAAACTAGCTAAATTCCCTTCAGATGCTGAGAAATATTTCTTCTGATTCTGTGCAGCCCACAGAACACAGTGGTAAGCACAATCCTATGTCTTACCTCTCATGGGTGTCTCCTCTCATTGCATCATCATTGAGTGGGAAGAGGTAAAATCTCCCAGCTGTATACCAAACCAGAGGATGCCTAGGAGAAGGCTGCCCTGCACCAATGGACAAAAAAAATTGCCAGTTCTAGCAGCCACACCTGCATACTGCTCCCCTCTTTCCACAATGTATGGATCCTATATAGGACAAGATGCCATTGCATACCTCCATACTAGTAGATCAGTAGCAGCTGTGGTGTAAAGCCTGGCTCTTTTCCCCTCTCTCTGACCCTGCTGCTTCTTGTAACTCCATCTGCACGAAGCCCCCAGAGAGCATCAGCAAGAAAGATGAACAGAATTTAGCCTTTCAGATATTCACTGCCTAAGTCAGGAGGGAAAAGGGAGACCAATAAAGTATAGTTACCAAGCTCAGATCTTTCAAAGCCATCAAGGGCTATGCAGGGACAGCCATTTTGATCTGTAATTGATCTGATGGAAGAAACAGGAGAATACTCAGAATGCAATGCTGTAAATCATGGATTTTTTTTCCCTGATGTTGACATTTAAGAGATCCCTGTGTATTCCAGGTTTCATCTGCTTCTTAAATTTCAGTACAGCAAAGCTACCCAAAACAATACAGCATGTGCCCTTTGCATGATATGCTGCTAGGATACTTTTTCTGACTAAGTACAAATAAGACTTCACAAATCAGCAGTGTTAACGGGTTGATGAAACCTATGAACTTAAGCTGAATAATTTGGCTCAAAATCTAGTGCTTTTTTTGAGCAGTTCAGTGAAATTTTGGAGTTTGTTACCTTCTGTAACATAAATTTTGCCAAATGCCAGTAGGGGCCTTCTGAAACTGTATCTCTGTGTGTAATGCACACTCAAGCAAAGGACATCTTTTCTAAACCTTAGTTTCATCTCTTTATAATATAAAGAATCACTGACTTATTAGTCTCATTTAGTTCTAAGTCTTATTTCACTGATGGCCTTATTCAGTTGCTACTGTGTGCAGATGCAAATTCTCAGCAGCTCTGACAATCACACTATTCTGACTGGGTTCTACCATGGCACACTCCAACCCAAAACTTCTGCCCCTTAAGGGGGAAAGACTGAGATTTCTGTTTTAATGCAGAAAATAGGAAAAGACCTTTTTATAACACTGTATGTCCTCATCTGAATTAATTGTTTTCTCTGACCCTCAGTTTCCTCATCTGGAACCTGAGGCCATAGTACCTACCTCCTTAATGGTACTTATCAAGTGCTGTGAGTGCACAGTACAAGGCCAGTCAGAGATACAAGTGAAACTGCTGATTCTGATTCACTTTCACACTTGGGGCACTGGAAGAGAGAGCAACTAATTTTTCCAAAGTTGCAAAAAAATTGCATCAGAATTTTACAAAGATGTGGTTAATGGAAAAATATGTAGATGGATCTGTTTTACTTTCAGTCCTATGCTTCACTTCAATAACTATTTATATCAGGCCCATATTAACAGATATTTACACACGTGGATAGACACCTGATCTTTCTTACATAGCACACTGTGCTGCAAGTTATATATTTTTCCTATATCCAGTGTACCAGGACTTTATCAAAATATGATCTGAAGAAATGAGTAAGCACAGAGCTGGGGCCCTTCTAACAACATAAGCCTGTGGAAAAGAGCAATCCACAAGTTTCTCGCTGAAGTGTGTGAGGACACTGTTGTATATTCTTCTCTGTCTCTGTGGTAGATTTCCTTTTCAGTGGTCAGCCTCACAGACACTGTTATAACCTTTGATACATTTCCAATATCTGATATTGCTTCTACAGTGCTACAGTGAAATACACATGTATGAGGGTTTAAAACTCAGTGAAGTGTAAACGTGTAGCTGTGAAGGAAAACACCTGACATCATTCATATGAATAATAGCAGAGGTAGTTTCGACCTCACTGAAGTCCTCCACCTTTTAATACAAAGGAAGGTAAAACAATGGATGTGAAAAACTGCAACATTTGGAAAAGTCAAAACACCTAAATTAGGTCATTAGTCAATACGCATATGATTAGCTTTTGACAAGCGAACTGCCTTAGGCACCTTTAGATGGGAACATGGACGGGGGTGTGGGGAAGCAGCAGCAACCTACTCTTACTGTTGTCTAAGTTTGATGCAAAGTTGTTTGCCCGAGTTTTGCAATTAAAAGAAATATACAGAATTTACTTTGAACTTGGAGAGAACAGTGTAAATACTATTCAACCCTAAACCTATGTGAGTTGTAGGCATGGCACAACACAAGACATAGATTGACAAGAGGCTCTCCAGTTTTATTGAAAAGTAACCTTTTGGAAATCACCTGTAGCTTTGTGGGTTGGCAGTTGGTTTGTTTGAAGTCTTCACTGTTGTAGCACATTTAGTGTGATAGACAACCATCAGGAGTATTGGTAATTATGAGGTAGCTGGTATGTGTTCTTCTTTATCTTATAGGTAAATTAATTAATTTCATGAAAGTTGTCCCTTTTATCCAGAAAAAAAAAAGGACAAAGGGATATCAGAGTCACAACCAAGCGTGTATTTTACTGTTACAGAGCGTATGGGGTTGAGTAGGCCTTTCCTGAGCTCCATGTCTCTGTGTACAAATTCTAGACCTCACGATGTAGATCTGAAGTTTGAAAGTTACTCACTTCTTCTTGGATTCATGTCTCCTTTTTGGCATGCCTGCTGTCTCAGTGGTCTATCTGAAGGTAGTGAAGAAGGGAATGGAAATAGGTTGGGCTAAAGGAATAGGTCAAATAAGCTGCTAGACACAATATTTGATGTTGCTGTCATTGAAAAGGCCTTCCACTTCTCTGTCCTCACTTCCCAGCCATTTCCATCAGGGAACTTCTCTGTCTTTGAAGGAGTTCAGCATTGATGGAATAAAGCTACGTGAGCTGATCTGTCCCCCCTAACCCAGGCTGCAAGTGCTCTGTCTCATTTCTGCTCAGTGAGGACAGAGTCTTCATTCTGGAGATCCTTGCCTAGCTGCAATGCTGACTTCAGCCTGTTCACTCAACATTGTTTCTGATCTACACAACACAGATTTCAAACATTTCAAAGTGCTGTTTTCTTCTATGGCTACGTCCTTAAGTTAAAAATGTACATATATATATGATATGATATGATATATATAATATACATACAATACATTAAATTAAATACTATGTGCATAAATTGTATACATAATTTATATATTCCATGTATTGGTTTTTGTACATATGTAGGAGTGTAAAATAATTGCATTAATACAAACTTACCCAAACTGGTGACTATAGTTTACAATTCAGAGCTTTAACATTCAACTGAAAGAGGCAGATGGCCTCAGTGCAGTATCACAAGCTGTGCAATGCATATCAAGATAAAAGGTTCTGCCAATGAGTTTGTAGGTACTTCTAAAAATACAATTCTTTGGACAGTTACAGTTTAAACATAAGGTAGACATATATGGTATTCAGTTTAGTGACAAACATGCTGTTATCATTTCAGTATACTTCTTTCACTCTTTCCCATTTCATCCACAATTTTATGTTCTTTGAAAGCTTTCAAGTTTTACCCAATGAAAATGAAGATGCACAAGAGAATTGAAAGTAGATTTACTTGGATGTTTCCTTTAAGATATATCTTAAAAGCAAATTGAAAAGTGAGAGGCAGCTGTATTTACTTTTCTACTGCTACTTAGTAGAAAAATCAAAATACCTACTTTTAAGCTATTTAGCTCATGTCTAGAAAGCACTTTACAATCCATAACAACTAAATGATCATAAACTGTGAACAAACAAGCATATATACCTCCAATTTTGCTACTAGGCAAGGAGTAGATTTAACTAGACTAGATACGTGTATCAGAGCATGCATGGACAATATAAAATATTTTAACAATAAACAGTAAAATAAATGCACGCACTACTTTGTAAACCCATGGAATCTGTGGATGCTGCTCTCAGTTCCTGACATACCCCAATTCACTGAGCATAGACAAAAACATGGTGAATGACAAGATCAAGTTGATGCACTCCATTTTTTCAGTGCCATGTGGTTGCTGGGGTTTTTTTTCCTCTAAATAATGCTATTAATTTCTAAAAGGTATGGTCATGATGCAATCCTTAAAATAATTACAATGCCACTCCTGTTAGGGGCTTGGCTCTGCAGCGAGGTCTGTTCAGCTGACAACTGTAGAAACAACTGCCGTTGTGGTTAGGGGACTGTTCAGCACCAGCAGATGCTATATAGGCAGGTAGTCTGCAGAGACACGTGGCTCAGTGGACTCTTTCTCCAGCTGTTCTTGGTTGCTCCTACTTTTAATAAGAAAATGAATGAATGAATGAACAAACAAAAGAAAGACAAAGAAGGGAAGAAAGAAGGAAAAAAGGAAAAAGGAAAAAGGGGAAGAAGGAAAGAAGGGAAGAAAGAAGGAAAGAGAGAGAAAGAAAGAGGAAGAAAGAGAAAGAAACAGGAACGAAGGAAGGAAGGAAGGAAGGAAGGAAGGAAGAGAAAAAAAAGAAAGAAAAAAAAGAGAAGAAAAGAAGGAAAGAAAGAGAGGAAAAAAGCATATCAAAATAGGATTTTGCCCACAGCTATGTTCAGGATATTTATAGAATAATACACTGTTGTTAGTCTCTCAAGCAAGCAGTTTCTGTGTTTCTCACGAAGTTACACTGCATTAGTCATGACTGGAAGCAGAGGAAGCCTGGTCAGCAGATGTGAACATTGCTCACGCTGTGAAAAGCACCTGAGAAGCAGCTCCCACAAACAGAAATGTCCTGAAACAGATGTCACCAAGCTCTAACGCACAAAGGTAAAAAGTGGAGTTGCACCCTATCTCCTTGCTGGGTGGTCTGTCCAAGCCGTGCTGGTCATGGAGTGAATCAGCAAGGGTCTACATGTGTTGTACGCGTTCTTTCTCTCCAAGCAGATGCTAATTAAAAGTGGCGTAACTTTACAGCTGGTAAACAGTCTGCGGGCAGTTAGTTTGAAAGGCAAACACAGGGAAGATATGGCTATCCTGAGTCAGAAAATTGTCTCCTTGCACTGTCTCTTAGAGGCGGCCTTAAGGAACAGCTTGTAACAGTCCACACGTGGCAGAACTGAAAATCTTATTAATGCTCCTGAAAATGTCATTTTTTTTTCCTCTTGTTTTTGTATTGTAGTTTATAGTAGCCTGACAAAAAGAGGTGAAATACTGCAAAAATGCTTGAAAAAAGAGTGCTGTGATATCCTTTTTGCTCGCAGGGAAAAGTGGACAGGAGGCAGAGGTCCAAGCCATGATTGCTCAACCAAAACTGTATGCTTTTCTTCATTGTGCCAATTTGGCAAACTGAAATAAATTATTCAAAGGAAATACCCCCCCAAAAAAAACCCATCTGAATGAGGTACTTTAAAGCACAGCTGTCCACTCAAAATTCAATCTGAGTTGGCTTTTAAAAACATTTAGCTGCTCTGCCATTTTTGTAGGTTTGTAACTCCTTTCTTTTAGTTTCAAAGTAATTTATCAAACTGCTGTGAAAGTACTGCACAATATGGCATGGAACTACACAATTTACCAAGCATAGGAGGAAATACTGGAAACTACTGTACACAAAGCTTTGGTAAGAGTACAAACAACAGCTGGAATAAAGAAAATTGTATTCACCCGATCACTGATTTATAATAGCACATATTGGAAGTAACTGTAGCTGAATTCAGAAGTTGGCATTGCTTTCAATTACCAGCATGCTTCTCTCTGGTGTACGTGTGCCTGTATAGCTACCGGAATGAAAGTTCAGAGCTGCCTGCCTTGCATGGGAGCGTCACCTTGAAGATCAAGCTTTTAATCTTTTTTTTTTCTATTTGCAGTTTCTATCCCAAACTTACCAGAATGTAAGGAAGAACCAGAAATAAATCACAAGGGTTTTTCAGGAGCAGCAAGATTCAAAACTCAGCTGTCTCTCTGCTCTGCTCCATAGGTGTTCATCACCTTCATTTCACCTTCATTCTCAAGCAATTCAACTGATGACTTACAAAATTGTGTCTAACCTTTGTGTCTTTTTTTCTTTCTTTCTCTTGCTTTTTTTTTAAATTCTTTCTCCCTTTCTCTCTCTCTTTTTTCCTTTCTTTTTCTTGCTCTTTTTATTCTTTCTCCCTTCCTTTCTTCCTTTCTTTCTCTTTTATTCTTTCTCCCTTTTTCTTTCTTCTTCCTTTCTTTCTCTCTTTCTTTTTTTTATATTACCCTATTATCTTTTCCTTTCAATCTCTTGCTTTTTTACTCTTTCTCCCTTCCTCTCTTCCTTTCCTTTTTCCTCTTTCTCTCTTTTTAAATTCCCTTTCTCCCTTTCTCTCTCTTTTTCCTTTCTTTCTCTTTCTTTTTTTAAATCTCTTTCTCCCTTTCTTTTTCCTTTCTTTCTTTTTTTTTA
>NW_018364540.1:23365-48272 GCF_002078875.1 Numida meleagris | reverse complement strand
GGGGCGGGGCGGGGCGGGACCGGCGGCTATGGGGCCCTGCCAGAGCAAGCTTGGTGCGGAGAGTGAGCAGCGCGGAGTCTTTGCTTCGGCGGGGACCGGTCGCTGCGGGAAGGCCAGGGCGGGAAGCTGAGCTCCGAGACGGCGGCCGGAGCTCCCCGGGTGTCCCGCCGGCCGCGCTGGTGAGCGCTGCTGGAGGGTTTCGCCGCCTGGGCGAAAGCGTGCGCGGCTCCGAGGGGCTGCCGGGCGGCCACCGGGGCGAGGTGAGCTCCTGGTCTGACGCGGAGTGCTCGTGCTGGCGCGGAACGGGCTTCGGAGGAGCGGCAGCGTACCGAAATGCCCGTCTGCGCGGAGCGCTGGCGAACGAGTGAATCCTGCGCGAAGCGAAGGGAGAAGGGCGGCCCTGCAGGCACTGCCCGCTCAGGTGAGGGTGCAGAGCCGCGGCCGCCTCCTGCGGAGCTGATGCTTCCCTGCGGCCCCGCGCTCTGTGGATGCTGACGGACGTGCTGCTTTTCGCTCACGCGAGGGCTCGCTCCTTCGTTGCATCCAGCTGGTTCTCTTAGTTCTGTGCAGCTGAGGCCAGAGCGCGGCACGTTTCTGTAGGCTGGGCTCTTAAAAATGAGCCTGTAACATATAAGCGCTACAGTATGTTGCGCTTTCCTGCTGTTTTCTCTCTGAAAGCACTTTTTGAAAGGAGTTCTATGTGCGTATTTTCAACGTGCTTCTTTGAAGACCAGGTTACTCTGCAGCAGCAGCGTGGTTGAGAGGTTGCCGGCTGCTGGGATCTCCGTCAGGTGAGGTCTCTGACAGCAGAGTGGTGGTGGAGGCTATGGACCTGTGCTCTGCACTGTGCAAAGGGAAATCTCCCTTTTCCTTTCCTCTCATTCACGGGGAGCACTAGATGGCATTTGCTGTTGTCACCACGTCGTCCACCCGCCCTCTGATACCTCACCTGAGGTCCGCTTAGCTTTGTTTTTCAGAAAGCTGCTTAAAACAATAATAAAGCAATAACGATAAGGCAGGATTAAACGTTTGCACTGCACGTGCACTCAGGGGCGCGGTTTTAAGAGTAGATCTATTTCTTGATTTTTTTTTTTTTTTCAAGATAGAACTTGCACTCGTGATGAATATTATACTTTACGTTTCTGAAAGGAAAAGAGTTCTGTAACTATTAGTGCTCGGCAGCGTCTGAGCCCACGCATGTTCTGCTAAGAGTCAGTAGGATTAGGTGCTAATGGGAGAAAAAAATGTATTCTGAGCAAGCATTTTATTATTTTATAGTTTAATTCTTCAGTATTTATGTCTTGATTCTAAACCAGGTATCATGGTTGTAGATAGCCTAGTAAGTGCTACGTGCATATCTGTGTGGGAGGACTGAAGAAAATTCAGATGGTGCAGCTGTAGTTGCTTAGTTCAAGACTGAATCCTCAATTTAAATAAAACTTCCCTTTGTGGGGAAGTTTTGAGCCTCTGAAATCAAGAGTAGATTTTCGTTATCAAGGGAAGCCAGGTGTTGTTTTCAAAGCAGCAACCCACTGCTTGTAGACAATGGTGTAACAGCATGTGGGAGTGGAAGAATCTAGGGTCCCTGTAACTGTAAAAATTGGACGCAACCTTCAAGTTAAAAGGAAATGCATTAGCACAATTGCTGACCTCAGATTTTGGACTTTGGGCAAGTAGCTATAGCAGGGATTTTGTGTTTGGTTTTTGTTTGTTTGGGTCTGTTGTTATTGTTTCATTGTTGTTTTTTTTTTTTTAACTTTGGAAAGCAAACAGGTTGCTGTAGGTGTTTGCACGATATGCTGCCGTTGCAGAAGAGTTTCTCACCTGAAAACAGAATAACCTATTCCCATTGCTGTCTTTACTGGCAATGTCTGAAATGTAGATCTTGAGATGAGTGGGAAGCAAATGCTGCAGTGGACGTTGGCCAGCTTTCCATGAGTGAACTGAAAAGGACTGAGACCACAACAGAGATACAAATCTTCCATGGTTTGGCCCGGAGCAGGATGAAACCGTACGTAAAAATGAGGAATCCAGATCAACCCTGGTAAATCTGCAATTTCTTCCAAGAAAAATATTCTTGATATGGTAGGGATCCTTACTTAATCAGTGTATTTTATAACTACTTAGGTTTTGGTGGACAGCATGTTCCTATTTTAAGAACATTCTGAATCATAAGAACGCATTTGCAAAACACCTGCCCCTGTAAGAAGTTACCCAGGAGTAATAAAGGACACCTTCCTTAGAAGTGCATCTGAGAATGACAGGGCCAGGAGCAGAAATACAGCAAAGAACACAGAATAACATTGAATAACGAAAATATTCTTTGAAAAATGTTGGTTGCAAAATTGCTCATGACCGATCATGTTCATATATGTTATGGTTATAATGACACAACCAGAATGCATAGGTAACTTGACCCATACTGTCTATCTGTCTGAGGCTTACACTAACTTTTCTGGCAGCCTCAATGCTTTCCTGTTTTCAGGAATCAGTTCCTGGTTTGTACACCAAATGGAGGAACTAGGTGGAACGGTTTGAACCACTGGCAGCCTGTGGGCTGCAGAACAGTTTGTACCTCGTGTGAGGTACCTTATTTCTAGCTTTAGTTGTTAAACTGTCAGGAACCAGGAGATTAATAATTATTAAGAACCATTATTGGCATGCAAGCCCTTCATAAACGCCTTACAGTGCAGTCCAAGTGAAACCCACAAGGTAGAAATCGTAAAGGCTTAGGCATACCTGCCAAATTCCTGGACCGTTCTGAATTCTGCAGCTCTGCAGAATGAGAACTGTGCCCTGTTCCTTGGTTCTGAAAGTTTTAATCACTGCAACATACTGATGACAGAGTATTGCCCTTAGTTCAGCAGTGATGCGTCATGCTGCATTTAAATTGAATTTTGCACATGAAAGCCTTTTGCAAGCATCTCTCTGTATCCCATGGCCATTGAGCATCCTACACTCAGACAAGTGATGTGGGTACTTCTTTTTTAGGACATCAGTAGTAATAAAGTTGTTTGGATGAACAGGACAGTGGGTATGCTTCCCTGTTGCTATTGCACGCTGTGCCTTGGGAACTGCCTTTGTTTTAGTGTGCTTAAACAAATAAGGGAAGAAACCAAAGGTGTTCTTAGACAGTAAGGAACGTAAAACTATGTAGCAGGCTTACATTTTCGCATGACAGCATTTACCTTTGTGAGATTTCCAAAGAGTGTGTGTTTTCTGTCGTTCCTATCTGACTTCTTTGTGAGCTGGAAGTTAAGATGCTGACCTTGTCAAGCAATGGGTAGAGGTGTCCGATAGATCCCTTTCACTGTGGAACTTGTATAGTAGCAGTATACAAAATACTCCTTAAGAGAAATGACGTAGATTATTTTCATGATCAAGATATTATTGGTACTAATACCTCACAGAGTGTCCTGGAAGGATAGAATTCTTACAGGGGAACAGAGCAACATCACCTTATTTTAGTTTCATTCACAGTCTAATTTCCAAATGCAAGCAATCATCTGTTCCTGCTTACCCCTGATCAGTGGCAAAATTTGCTTATACAGAAGGCCGTTTAGTCAGCCACCAAATGATGTGTTTACAAAACACTGCCTCAGAATTCAGATGGAGGACTGGGGAATCTTAAGGGCTCTGCAATCCAAAATGATTTTTACTGCATCAGTTGAATCAATTTTTAATGGTAAAGATGGGTTAAAAGTTTTAATACATGTTTATAAAATGTCTTTGCTGGTTAGTTGATGACAACCATCACTGTACTTGACCCTTTTGGGGAAAAAAAAAAAAAAAGATTTAATTTTTTTAGAAAAATATTTTTCTGCTTAGTTTTCTTCTTAGTCTTGCAGTCTATTTTACTGTATATCCCATAAGTTAGTAGTTCAGTTTTGGGTAGCAGGTGCTTTCTAGTTAAGTTCTAGAACTTTCTAGTTAAACAACATTGTTTTTCTGAGACTATAATATCACTTCTAGTTTTTGAAGTTGGCGTAACAAATTACTTTATTGAAGAAGCTGAAATTTTACTTGAGGAGCTGCATCGCATGCAGTGAATTGTAAAAAAACACGGCTTTCATCCTGCAAGTATTTTTTTCAGTGCAATGACTTACAATGAAGCTGCAGGGATTTCTTTTCTAATTAAGGATTGCAGATACACGTGCAGGTCTGTAGCATCAAATGTTTTGGCTATTCTTATTTTTTATTTTTATTTTTTGTGGTGCCATCCAGTTCTACGTGAGTTCCTTGAAATTGGGTTTTTTAGGCTTTTTTTTCTTTTTGTCTAATATGCAACATCATTCAAAGATGTTCTTAATGTTGCGGACATTACCACTGCAACATGCCTAGTGTATTGTTTTCTTTCAAATATTGATGAAATGTTTATTTTCATAAGTATGTATGCAAATGAACGAAGTTAAACTGAAGTTACAGTGTCTTTAAACAAACTTATAAGCTAGTGTTTTTTTGAAAATAAATGGTAAGACCAGACAGCTGAGTAAGGGTCAGCTTCTTCATCCTCATCAGGTGAAGTTCTATACTGGCCTGTCAAATTTCAGTGCCATGCAGTTAAATACTTGAACAAACCCATCTAGCTCGAGCACCTTAAGGTTGCCGATTCTTCCAGAAGCTTAAAATTCAGAATATCTGAGAAAAAAGGCCTCCGTGGGATACATCAGTGAACTGCTACCTTCCAGATAATCTCTCATTTTGAAAATACACGTTTTTTGTGATCCGGAGAAGGACAGATACCACATTTCTCAGAAGGTGCGCTCTATGCTATAGAACTCTGCTCTTCCCACAACTGTCTGCAAAAAAGTTGGAGATTTTTAAGGACAAAAATTATGGTTTAGAAAATCATCAGTTCATCTCTGGTAACGGTGTTAGCTGTGAAGACCAAATGAGCTCAAAGTAAGCTATAAATTATCAGAGGGATGAGTATATTGATTTATGGGGGAAGATGACAGTCAGTCGTTCCCCCACGGGCTTCAGCATGGAGATGTAACAGTGAAGAAAATCTGCACAATCTGTATTCATGTGTTTTTGTTTGTTTGTTTGTTTTCAATTTCACAGAGGCAAAATGAGGAACTTAAAAAAAAAAAAAAAAAGTGAATGTGGATGTAATGGGCTCCATCCAAAATCCAGTAAATTAGTTGGAATCTGTTCATCAGAGTTCTGAATCTGGTGTCGTTTTTGCCACCGTGCAGGAAAATGATACGGATCACGCTCTTAAGAGATCTCTTAAGTGCTGGGAGTAGTGAAGAAGAAAGAGGAATTTTTTACATTTAGCCTAATGAATATCCAAGGAAAATGACTATGGAAAGTCCTGCAACTGGCAAAAGGGAACCATTCTAGTTAGTCAAGTGCAATTAGAAGTAGCATTTTATCCTGGAGTAAGTGAATAGATATTACTGGATGAATAGTTTTTAGAATTCTCTTTGGCCAAGTAATTTGGTGTGAGAAACAAATAGTTCTGAATCCTTTAAAAAGCAATAAGACAAAATTCCAACTTTTTCCTCAATGAACATTTTGATCTGCTCCGTGTCTCTTCTGTTTCCAGCTGCTGCTTTCTTATTGTTTATGCATTCCCACCTGAAGACTTCAAAGACTGATAGCTGAATCTACTTGAAAGCTGTTGCCTGCTCATTCACTTCATCTGCTTTCTGGTGCAGAATATGTTGAGATTTTCAGAAGTCCTCTGCCAAATATTCTTTGAGAAGCTGGTCCACGGGAGAGCTTTGGTCTCGATAACCTTGCATTTTGGAGCACCTCCTGATTTTTCACCAGTCCAGCAGGATTAAAAATGTGACACTTCAGCCGTGTTGTGTTTCCATGCCTGGTGTTAGTTTCTTTAAAGTAAAACATTTATTTTCTTCAGAAAATGTGCCTATTCTGCAGATAAAAAAATACTTTAACCAGTGCAACAGATGAAAATTAATTAAAATACAATTAAATCATTTCATGACAGATTCTTATCTTTAAAAAATTCAGGCTAATTTTCTGAGGAAATAAGGCATGGTCTCTATAATTAATGACAAAACATGCTGAAATAGTTAATGCATGTCAGAAGCTGCCAGAATACTTGTTTTAAAAACAAAGATCCTTCAGGGAATGTCCCAAACTCCCAGTTTTATGAAGCTTCAGAATTCGTTTGCAAACCTTAACGTTATCAGACCTGCATAGTCACAGGGTTTAAGCTGTACCTCTTAGGCTGCCCGTTTTTTCCTGATGTCTTCCTTTGCACACACTCTGCTAAGACCAGCTCAGGTGCTGTTTCCAGTGGTGGGAGCTGTGTCACAGAAGAGGCTCCAGGCAGCTGCCAGCACTTTAAATATTGGATGTCTAAAGCTGATCAGAGCACATCTATACACAGAATGTGTGTGATGCTGGGGGCTAGAAGGCATTGTTGCATTCTCTGCTGCAAGGTCACAGTGAAATAGATTAACAATAGCTAGTCCTCCCTTTCCTTCTGCCCTCCGTGGACATTGCAGGCTGAATGTTATGAGGAGTTTAACGTTTGTTTCAAGATACTTTTACATTTATGGTTTTGCTTTTGTGAGGCAGCAGTGTGAGAGGGGGAAAGGCTTTAATGAAGTCAGCCTGTAGACTGTTCGCTGTCCACGTTGTATGCGTATCTGGTTGTACTGAAGCTGTGTACTGCTACTGAACTTTTAATCGGAGTAAACAGATGAAAAGGGCAAGTCACTGAGAAAAATATACTCCTGCATTCAGCCTTCCCACCCCTGTTTTTATTAGCTACAATTAATTTTTCTACTTGATCAGAAAACGGATCTTTCAGCAGATGGTTTGCTTAGTGCATTTGGTAGTGTCCGACATATTGCCGGGCAGTTAACCTGTTCTGTCCTGTTAGCTCGTAGGATCTCTGGAGAAGCACCACAGTCTGCAAAATACAATTAATTATATTAGATTTACAAGTTGTTGTATTTCTTCACAAGAAATTTTTTTATTTTCTCAGTAGACTGTCAGAATTGCGCTGTCCTGCGAGTTGCTAATGGTCGTTCTGCAAGCCTTGGGGTCTGATTTCATCTTCAGTGGTGATTTTAAAAAGGGATCTTAACTTCCAAAGGCAGCCTGTAACTGCTGCAAAGCATAACCTTGCCAGTGGTTTGAACCAGTTGGTGGGTTCTAGGTTATACAGCATGCTGAATCTTTGGGTTGACAGCACAGCTAGGATATGAGCTTTGAAGTAATACTTCCCTTGGTCTAAGTCCAGACTAAGCTGAAGTTCATGCACTGCCCTCCAGAGACACCGGAGAATTTTTATCGTAACTATACTAATTTATAAGATATCTTTAAAAGTAAAGAAAAGTTGTATGTAAGCATACACGCTGCAGGGATATTTACAGCATAAATTGTAAGGGCGGAAATATTTAGCAAAGACAAACTAGATAAAAAAGGTAATCCTGTTTTTTCAGTATATCCACAATTTTTATAAAATAAGCTTGAACTTATAAATTGCTTCTCGTCTTGAAGAATTAAAACTTTCCTATCCTGAGATAGAGTAGCCAAACTGGAAAACTCTGGTGGAATATTATTTTCCAGTGGGAGATTTAACAGCTGTTCCTTAAACTAGATTTAGAAGCAATTCTGAAGGGAATCTAGAATGTTATGTCATTCACATCTTCAACTCTGCACTGTTTTGCTTCAAGAGAATAACCAGAGGTGAAAGAGGCCTTTGGTTGAGTGAAACAATGGAAGCTTACATTCTAATTATAATGTTAATTAAAGACATAGGTTAACAAAAACAATAAAACATGCTCTTTCTGTCATTGTGAAGTGTGATAAAGTGCTTAGCTCTGTGATGTTTTCCATTCTGTTTATGTACTGTGTTCAAACATGCCTTGCTGTCTGAGCTCTTCTCTTTACACAGCTCTGGATTATAAATGGTAATGGAAAATTGCTTTGTGACTTTGACACTGGTAAGAACTGTAGCACGTGAAGGAGGCAATGCTGTGTGAAAGCCACAGCTTTTAAAAGGATTCACTGGAACACATTTTCTTCAGATCACTTAGAGCGTGCTGTGTCGTTAGGGTGTCTTGTGGAATTGCCTACTGATACAATTTTCTAACAGCAAAATACTGTGTTTTAAATATCTTGCTTTGGCATATTTTTTTGTCTGTTTGTTTTAGGTGAATCTAGGGTGAAGAGATCAACCAAATCTACAAAATGACTATTTAAAATGAAGTCACTTCAGAATATGTTTCTGCTACTGTATAGAAGATACTTCCCTACGTCTAACATGCACCGTGCAGGATTTCATCAGCGCATTGTTAAGGGAAATCCTCATTGTGTTGTTGCCTTATGAAGAATAGACAAGCAAACACTGGCAAACACAGAAGTCCAAATGGCCCTTTGTCAGGGCTTTTCTTAGATCACATAGCCTCACGGGTAAAAAACAACTCAGGGGAGAGTTACTGTACACTGTGCTGTGGGATTGATACTCAGATGTTTTATATGAGTGTAAAGCTTCTACCTAAATTTTGGATTTCTATTTATTTCAGATTATATGTACTAAGAGGTTATATGGTTCCTACAAATGTCTTCCTAAGAAGTTCCTTTATGCAGAGCTGGAAGGGAGGCAAGATGTTGGCATAGCTGTTAACCTAAAAACCTGCTATGCCAACATATTGTCATCTTTCTTGTCTGTTTGCGTCAGAGACAAATTCTAAATTGTAACGGATGTTTGGAACAGCCTTAGTCTTCACAGACAACTTGAAATGCCATTTCTCTGACCCCACTGTGTTGAAGGATGGATGGGTTTTTTGTTTTTTGTTTTGTTACTCAGATGACAAGAAGCTTGACTTGAAAATGAGTTAGATGCAGAATGGAAGGGGTTGGGCAGGTCTGAAGAAGCTGTCAGGGGACAGGACAAGCACTGAGTGTTCCATTCACTGCCTCACCTGTACATGTTCGCAGACAAATTGTGAGTTGTGTGTTGGTAGTCTACGTAAGCAGTAATTCTATTCACGTATTTTTGTGCTAACTCTGATTATGTATTTCTTCCCCCTCACACACACACATATGTATTTTTAACGTTCGTACATTCTGCTGAGAGCTATCCCAAGAGTTCTGAGCAACAAGAATACATTGGTGTTCAAACAGTGAAGGAGCAACCCCTGAAGGAATGCTGTAGCTGTGTTTCACTGATCTGTTTCCAATCCTTGGAAGAAGAAAAGTAAACCAGGTTAAAAACAAACAAAAACAGTAAAATGTGCTCATAAAAAAGTTTGTATTGGGCTGACATGGCAAGGTTTTTGTAACAGAGGTGCTACAGGCAGGAATGACCTCTCCGAGCAGAGCCCAGCGCTGCCCCATGTCAGGACACAGCCAGGTCCAGCAGCTCCAGAGCTGAGCTGTGAGCGATGCCGGGTGTGACCGAGGAAAGGGAAAACCCACACACAACAGCGGCTGGGAGAGCGCAGTGAGGAAGGTGAGAGAAGCAGCCCCGCAGGCACCAAGGGCAGTGCGGGAGGGCGGGAGGTGCTCCGGGCACGGAGCAGAAGTTCCCTGCGGCCCAGGACAGGCCCACACTGCAGCAGGCTGTCCACTGCAGCCCACAGGCACCACACAGCAGGTCTCCATGTGCAGCTATGGAGGAGCCTGTGGTGCAGCAGGGGGCAGAGAGTTACAGACTAACCGCAGCATCCATTCCCCTGCACTGCTCAAGCGGAGGAGATAGGAGGTGGTGGATGGAGGAGAAGGTGTTTTCTTTTCTTTTTGGTTCTCATAGCTCTATTCTGTTAGTAATAGACAATGAATTATATTAATCTCCCTACGCCGAATCTGTTTTGCCTGTGGCATTAATTGGTGAGTAATCTTGCTGTCCTTATTTCAACCTGCAGGATGTTTTATTGCATTTTTCTCCCTCTTCTGTTGAGGGAGAGTAAGAGAGTAGCCATGAGGCATTTAGATGCATTCAGTGTTAAACCATTAACAAAGATGTCATGACTTTTGTAAAGGGAGCTTCAAGAAAAATGTGAATTGTGTGAATGATGAAAAAGCTACATGTACTCATTCTACCTACGATGATACTTAACCAAACTAGAGTTTTGCTTTGAAAATTCTGAAATGAGAGTCTTATGGTCAGTAGTTCTATTAAATATGAACAAAACAACAAAAAAACAAAGCATAATAAAGCAGACATTGACTCTAAGTTGTATACAATTCCAGCAGTTGTTTTGCACTGACAGCTCTACGAGTTTCATGTCTCTTTAAAATTGCTTTCTTAAGTACTGAGTTTGACCTGTATTTGTTGAAAAAACTACGCTCTTTCTAGTATGTCACAAGCAGAGATGAAAAAAATGCTTATTCTTGCAAAGTTAAAATCTCCTATTTCTCAAACTTTAAAACAGAACTCAGGCCTCTATATTACCTGACACAGATGTCGTGCCTTTGCTGGAGTTTAGTCAAATTGTTAGAGTACCAATATTCCTTGCTTTCAAGGAATCAGATTTAAAGCATATGTACACAAAACTCCAGTCCAAAGCAAACTGTATCACAAGTGTGAAATCTTAACATAGACTTGTTGTTTTTATCTTGTCAAAGTCTCCAAAAAATCTTTTTCAATTTCAGGTAGAACAGAACTATTTGCAGGTTACGTTATACTGAATGTAAAAGAGGTTGTTGAACAGCCATTGTACTCTTTGAGCTTCATAGAATTAAACACCTGCTGCTGTCAATAGATTATCCTTTGTTCATATGTCAAAATAAAAGTTTTGGCTCAGTATTTTGTCATCAAAACCAAAAATTCTGAGCTGTCTGGTAGTTCTATTTATATTGAGAACCTCAGCCTTTTAAAAATTGCATTCATTTTTGCAGCATTCACCAGAACCAAATGCTTTTCTGTTTAAAAAATATATATTTTTTTGTTTCCCACAGTAAACACAATGTTTGTGTTTACAAACAGTGTGTTTCCCACTATTCTTAAGCCAGAGTGTGTATGGCGATTGTAGATTTGCGGAGAATGTTCTTTCATTCTAATGAGTTTCTAGACAATATATTTTACAGACTTTTCCCCCGATAAATGGTGGATATAGGATGCAATGCAAGTCCATGGGGCCGGATGGGATCCACCTGAGGGTGTTGAAGGAGCTGGCGGAGGTGATAGCCAAGCTGCTTTCCATCATCTATCAGTGTTCCTGGTCAACCAGAGAGGTGCCAGAGGACTGGAGGCTTGCCAATGTGACTCCCATCTACAAGAAGGGTCGTAAGGAGGATCTGGAGAACTACAGGCCTGTCAGCCTGACCTCAGTGCCAGGAAAGGTTGTGGAACAGATCATCTTGAGAGGTATCACACACTATGTGTGGGACAGCTGGGGGATCAGCCAGCATGGGTTCATGAAAGGCAGGTCCTGCTTGACCGACCTGATCTCCTATGACTGGGTGACCAATGTGGTGGTTGAGGGAAAGGTGTTGACATAGTCTACGTAGACTTCAGGAAAGCCTTCGACACTGTCTCCCACAGTATTCTCCTGGAGAAGGTGGCAGCCCATGGCTTGGACAGGTACACTCTTTGCTGAGTAAGGAGCTGGCTGGAGGGCTGGGTCCACAGAGTGGTGGTAAATGGACTTAAAGTCAGCTGGTGACTGGTCACAAATGGTGTTCCCCAGGGGTTGGTACTGGGGCCTGTCCTGTTCAATATCTTTACTGATGACCTGGACAAGTGGATTGAGTGCACCCTGAGTAAGTTTGCAGTTGACACAAAGTTGGGAGGAAGTGCCAATCTGCTTGAGGGTAAGAAGGCCCGTCAGGGTGATCTGGACAAGTTGGATCTCTGGACTGAAGCCAGTGGGATGAAGTTCAACAAGACCAGGCTGGATGGGACTTTCAGCAACCTGGTCTAGTGGGAGGTGTCCCTGTCTGTGGTACGGGAGTTGGGACTAGATGACCTTAAAGGTCCTTTTCTACCGAAACCATTTTACGATTCTAAGACTTGTGTGCTGAGTCCTGCACTTTGGTCGTAACAACCCCGTGCATCACTACAGGCTTGGGACAGAATGGCTGGAAGACTGTATGGAGGAAATGGACCTGGGGGTGTTGGTCAACACTTGGCTGAAGATGAGCCAGCAGTGTGCCCATGTGGCTAAGAAGGCCAATGGCATCCTGGCTTGGATCAGAAAAAGTGTTGGCAGCAGGAGCAGGGAAGTGATCATTTGTCTGTACTCAGCACTGGTGAGGCTGCACCTTAAGTACTGTGTTCAGTTTTGGGCCTTTCACTACAAGAAAGACATCTAGGCTCTGGAGCACGTTCAGAGGAGGGCAACGAAGCTGGTGAGGGGTCTGGAGCACAAGTCTTAGGAGGAACGGCTGAGGGAACTGGGATTTTTCAGTCTGTAGAAGACAAGGCTCTGGGGTGACCTTATTGCTCTGTACAGATACCTGAAGGGAGGTTGTGGTGACGTGGGGGGTCAGTCTCTTTTTCTGTGTAACTAGCAATTGGACAAGAGGGAATGGCCTCAAGTGGCATGAGGGGAGTTTCAGGTTGGATATTAGGAAAAATTCATTCTCCATAAGATTGATCAGGCACTGGAATGGGCTGCCCAGGGAGGTGGTTGAGTTACTGTCCCTGGAGGTGTTCAAGAAATGTGTAGAGATGGTACTAAGGGACATGATTTTGTGGGAAATATTGGTGGTAGGTGGACGGTTGGACTGGATGATCTTGGAAGTCTTTTCTGACCTTGGTGATTCTATGGTTCTGTACCATGAAAGCCCAGTTTTTAAGTATTCATCTAAATAGCAACCCCTGGACAGTTTTACTCAGGACCTTTATGTGTGACATTAGTTTTCCATCCTCTCCCTAAAATCTCTCTTTTTTTTTTTCAAAAGCTGTGTCTTTTTTTTTTACCAATTTACATTCACTAATCACATGATACTGGAATGGTTTGCATATTTCTTGTCTCAAATAAGGCACAGATCAAATTCTTTAAAACTCTCAGCACCATTTAAGAAAGTAGTTGCATTTTTCCCCTCCTTTGAATTTACTAAAAAAAAAAAAGTATTTATTTTACGTTTGCAAATAATATTTCTTAGTTGTTTTTTTTTGGCAGCTCTTTCATTTTAAGCTAAGTCTCAGTTTATGTTGCTGAATTCTATGATCTGTATTATGATAGAGCAGTGACCATGGAACAGCCTAGTAGTTGTGGACATGCAGCCTTGTTGTGGTTCAGCCCGGGAGGTGTTGGGTTACTGCATGCAGAAGCTAGTTCTGGTTCCATCAGAGTTCATTCTTCTTTAACCTGGGTGGTTTTTAGCATAATACCATTAACAAGACATGTAACAACCATAATAATGATGACATGCAGTTTTATGTAGCAATTTAACATACACAGTTTATGTTATTGGCTGGTCTCACCCAGCACCAAATCACCTTGAGGGGTGCAACTGGCATCCCCATCCTTTTGCGCTACCCCCCACACGCATCCAGGTCCTTGAGCAAAAGCAATCCCACAAATAGGCTTGTCTTTTCCTGAGGCAGGAGTAACCCAGAATGTCTTGTGCGTGTTCTTTTTGTGCACCAGGACTTTATCCCCTTCCTTAGTATGACGGAGGTTTGATTGGGCAGATCCCCAGGTGTTGACTAACCAGGAGGCTTTTGCTAAATGTGTATCCCAATGTTTGAATGTCCCAGCACTCATTGCTCTCAATGTAGTCTTTAATAGTCCATTGTGTCATTCGTCCAGAGGCTGGTGCATGATAAAGGATCTCCTCCATAGCCAAGTTCCCTGAGACAACGAAGCAAAGAGTGTAATTATGAATAGCATCAACAATATGGCTTCCAAAACCCAAAGATGGCTGCACTGCTGGATACATACAGAACATGAGTTTCTCAGATGCCAATTTTGTGATAATATAAGCCATGGCCACACAACACAGCAACATAAAAACCTTAATTTGACCCCCAGAGGCAACATAAAATGCAGTAGAGAAAATAAGCAGTAAGCAGGGTGCTACACAATAGAGATCCATGAGAAGACTCTCAAAGATCTCCCTAAATAGGGAAAAATTCAACATAGTGACCAGCAATTACCAAACTACCACAACACCCCGTGTTAACGCACTCTGATCAGATCTGCTGCCATCTTGACCCTTTGTGCCCCTCACTGGGTGCTGAAATGATGGTTGAGGTTTAACCTGGCAGGTGGCTAAGCACCACACTGTCGTTCTCTCACTCCCCCTTCTCAGTGGGATGAGAGAGAGAATCAGAGAAAAAACGACAAAGTGGAACTTGTAGATGGACATAAAACCAATTACTAAGATAGAGAAAAGGAAAAAGATAATAATAATGACTATATGCATATATATGAATGTATATAAGAAGTGATGCACAGGCCATTGCCCACCATCCCCTGGCTGATGCCCAGCAAGCAGGAGAAAAAAGCAGGATGAACTCCCATCCTCTTCAGAACTCCTCCTCCGTGATATCATATGGTGTGAAGCATCTTTTGGGACAGTGTAAGTCAGCTGTCCTAGTTCTGTTCCCTCCCAGCGCCTTGGGCCCTTTGTTGAGAATGGCCTTGGCTCAGTACTACTTAGTAACAAGTAGAACAGTGATGGGTGAGCTTTTTCTTATTAAATCCGGAGCTGCCTTTTTAATAAAGCACTCTATGAACTGGATGTATTTTCCCAGACCTTCTCCAAGATAAATATTGCTGTCATCATGCAAATACAAGCTACTCCTACCTTGTAACTTCAAAACGGTAAGCAAAAAAGAGATTCCTGGTAAAACAACTCAAGCAAGAGATGCTTGGTTTACACTGACACACAAATGGCTGTTTTCTTATATCTTTCACTCCAAAAAATAATGCTTTTCAGCAGGAGATGGTGTAGAAGCCTCGGTGTGGGTATCAACTGCTATGACTGAAGCTGTATGAAGTCAACCAAATGTAGCACCATTGATGACAAAGGACTGCATGCTGCAGGATGCTTTCGATTGTAGTGAGACATGGCACAATGTTATCAACTCCTAGAATTTATCAGAAGGTGCAACAGTTCAGATGTTTGTTTTAGTGAGGCATACCATTTTATCTCCTAGTTTAAACTGGATTTATTTCAAGTAATGGGTTGGAAACCGAACCTCCAGTCTTGGGAAGCATTCCACACTTCTTAGATTTGCTGACCTGGGCCAAGAAATGGAACTTCTGAACATTCTGAAGGGTTTTGGTTTGCTTCTGGGGGTGGAAAAAGAAAGCAGTTTAGCAACAATAAAACTATTTCAGCTCCAACTCTGCAACTATAGATCATAAGCACAACTGAGCCTTCCCCTCAACAAACTACACAGAAATCAGCATTTTCTGTCAAGAGAGGTCTTCTTATTTCTGGAGGACGTCGCTGCACTGTACAAACATACCTGTAATACCACGAGTACTACAGATAATATCTACTGTATAATGGGAAACATTCTCAGTAACTGGGTTTCAGGTAAAGGTTAGCTGGTTTTCTTGTTTTGTGGGTGTACAGATTTGAAATTTATGTTACAGGTGGCTCGATGTGTTCAGGAGAAGCAGAAAAATACTGAAGAACAAAGAGAATGGTCCACGTCTTCACTGCCGTGTACAAGATTTGGGCAGAGTTACAAGGAAGGGGAAGGAAAGGGCAGGAGGAGAGACTCAAACCCTGCTGCGTGCCAGCAAAACTACAGCTCTGTCTCTATTTAGGAGGAAGTTACCCCTGTGGAATTATGTTTACTCTTAAGGTCTGTTAGAACTTCCCTTTTACCAACTACCTCAGCTGCTCCAAAAGTAATGCCTCCTATCTCCTGATAAAACTTGTATTCGGAAAGGTTTATTTACTGATTCATAAATTGATAGCTATGTTGTGTGCACACAACAGTAATTCTGAAACTCCTTGACGAAGATCTGCTTAATATATTTTAAAATTAATACAGCATTAAAGTGTTCTTTTTTAATATTTTCACCTCATAATCGAGCTTTTTTTAATGACAATAAACAACAACAACAAAAAAAAGCAGAAATAAGTGTCTTCCATTCCTTGTTTTGCAGAGCAGAGTGTGTAGCTGTAATTTCTGTTGATAAAGCCAACATTTATTACACGGGAGAGACAAAAAGCCTACTAATAAACATGTATGATTCATAAGAAATTACCATTAAGAGCACATCATGTCTGATGAGCATTTGCCCACTGCTCTTTTCAAAGTGTGTATCTTGATAAATAATAGTCCAGACATTGTACTGGCTTTCCTGAAGATGTCATCCTCTGTACCTGCTGATCAGGGCCACTGTCTGCTCACCAGATATTCCATTTTCAGGCATGTTATACACATCGCAGCAAATTGACATGATCATTCATGCTGAAGAGTTCTCCAGAAATATCCCCACAAACAATGCACACTCCACCACTTCCAGCTTCTGCTGAGTTTATAGAATAGCATGCAACAATTCATTATATGTAAGTTAAGTTTGCTTGCTGAGTACATTCTCATTAATGAGAGGTTGTAAACCTGGAGAGAAGGTACTAGAAAAACTCATCTAGAATTTAGGGGCTTGGAAGGCCTCCAGTGTTCCTTCTGATCAGGGATGCCTTGCAAGAGCCTCATCCAGGAGAGCCACAGCAGCTGCTTTATACGAATGTCCAGAACCTGCTGTAGTGATGCTTCAAGATTTGACCTTTTGTTTACACTATTAGCTTTGACTTTAAACAGCAAAGAAAGCATGAGGAGTGTGAGCAGTAGAGATACAATATCCAGCTGTATCTTCAATACTGTTAAGACAGCTTATTTAAAAATCTCTCAGTGACTTCATACATACTGCTTGCCTTGATCACATAACATCAGTTTACACCTATAGCTCATGGGTGTCCAAACTTCTGGCTTGCCTGGTTGGAGACCTGATTGGTCTCCATAAACATTCAGCAAGCATCAGTTAATGTCAGTGTGTGCAATTTTTTCATCATGGAGGAATTCAGTTCCACACCTTTGCTTCAAATGTGCTTCCATGATGGATGCCATTCTGTCAGACTGCCCCTCTGCTGCCATCTGTCCCATGGCAACAAAAGGTAATGGGATAGTGGTGAGAAGGCTCAACCTGTACTGCCGTACTGCCAGCATCTGCCTCTGATATTTTGAGCTAACATAATAAAACAGCAGGCGTTACATTCAGGGCAGCCCTTGCAAAACATACGGAATAGTTAATATATAAGTAACAAAACATTTTAATTTAAAATGTTTTTCTAGAAACATAAAAAAAAAGAGGAACAAAAATGTAAAACTAGCAGTATACGTGACCTTGTTTTTATGGCACTAACGCAGCAGTCTGGCTCCATGGCAGTGGCTGCAATCCTTAGTGAGCTCTCAAGGTGTTCACTGGAGATTTCTGATGAAATTTTATTCTTCCTGTACTTCATCCTTGACACTAATTTTCAAAATGTGCGTACTGCCAGAAAGCGATGACATGAATAATGTGTGATTGTGAAGGGTATTTTTCTCTGCTTAGATGGGGATTATGAAAGCTCAGCAAAGAGATGTGATCAGATTTTTGAGTTGAATATCTGATTGCAACTCTATACATCCCATCTGAAAATTTGCAGGTCATGTATTTATATCAACTGAAAATGGTCTCACAAATACAAATAGATGATTTTTTTGTGCAGCCTTGAAACCCCAAGCTGTGGGGTGTGGCTGACACACCAGAGGGATGGGATGCCATCCAGAGGGACCTAGACAGGCTGAGCAGTGGGCCCAGGAGAACTTCATGAGGTTCAACAAAGCCAAGTGCAAGCTCTTGCACCCAAGTTGAGGCAACCCCCAATACAATGCAAGCTGGGGAATGAAAGGAAGGAGCACAGGCCTGCTGAAAAGGGCTTGGGGGTACTGGTGGATGGGAAGCTGTAATGAGCCAGCAATGTGCACTCACAGCCCAGAAAGCCAACCATATCCTGGGCTGCATTAAAAGCAGCATGGCCAGCAGGGCGAGGGAGGTGATCCTGCCCATCTGCTCTGTGCTGATGAGGCCTCACCTGGAGTACTCCATCCAGATGGGGAGTCCTCAGAACAGGAGAGACATAGACCTCTTGGGGTGCATACAGAGAAGGGCCACAAAAATGATCCAAAGGATGGAACACCTCTCCTATAAGGACAGGCTGAGAGCTGGGGCTGTGCAGCCTGGGAAAAGAAGGCTGCGAGGTGACCTGAGAGCAGCCTGTCAGTTTCTAAAGGGGAGCTACAGGAAAGAAGGGGACGGACTCTTCAGTAGAGTCTGTGGTGATAGGACAAGGGGAAATGGTTTGAAAGTAAGAGAGGGAAGATTTAGGTTGGGTATATAGAAAAAGTCTTTTACAGTGAGGGTGGTGAGGCACTGGTACAGGCTGTCCAGAGATATGGTGGATGCCTCATCCCTGGAGACTTTCAAGGCCAGGCTGGATCAGGCTCTGAGCACCTGATCAAGCTGTGCATGTCCCTGTTCACTGCAGGGGAGTTGGACTTGATGACCTTTAAAGGTCTCTTCCAACTGCAAGTGTCCTATCATTCTATGATTCCATTTTCAAACTCCTTTACCAAAACAGAAAGCACGGCTGCGTATCCTTCGCTGCTCAGAGCCCTGCGTTTAGCCAGTGTATCCCGATGCACACAGGGATGTGCCATCACTGCAGCCAGCACTGCTCAGCACTGCCCTCCCCGTGCCCTGCTTGCAGTGGACGCAGCGTTAATAGCGCCCTGACCGCGCGGTTCCTGCTGAGCCATGGGTGCGTGCCCAGGGCCGCTCTGCAGGAAGAGCCGCTGCCTTTCAATTGCGGGGAGGGGATGGGCATGCCTGCTGCATCTCTTCAGGGCAGCATAGAACTAGGAAAAGAAAAAGAATTTCCAAAACGAGAAGTCTATGCAAAGTAACTAGCACCCTCTTGTGTTCATGGTGCGCAGAGGTCAAATGGTTGGGAGCACCAGAGCATGCAACTCATCTCACTGCTTGGTGCGTCTTCCCCTGCCACAAATCTGACGCGACAGCAGGGAGCTGAAGGCTCACACGAATTCCTCCATCAGATAGCTGTTGCCCAGACAGGGAAGCAATGATTTCTGCAGCTACACACGCCTCATATTGTAGTTTTCACAGACCTAGAAATCTTGCTAAAATTTCACACACAGAAATCTTCCATCTCACTGAAGTGTAAATGGACTTTCGCCTCAGTATTTCTGTGGAACTACTACTAGCTTTCCAAGATACATGGAAGTCTCTCAAAAAACAGAATTTTCATCCTGTCTACAGCAGAAGGCAGAAACTCCTCGGTGGGAATTTGAAATTTTTTATACTTTGTTCTGTCAAGGATTTGTTCCATGTAAGTTGCACAGGAAAGAGTGCAATAGCAATGTAACAGCACAAGGAGATTCAAGGTGGAACAAATATCCAGTGTGGCAAGGGTACAGCACTAGTACCTGCCTAAAAGTGAAGTTAATGTTTAACAGTGGAGCAATTTCCCTATTTTCAAAACTAGGAAGACTGCCAGACCCTAACCTGTCCATAAATTAAGATTTCTCTCTGTTCAGATTGCCTTATCGAGAAAACTGGAATTGAGTATAGTTTGCAAAGAGTTCTCTGGAGAAGCTACCCAGCAGATGCTGTTTAATAGGTGTGTTTAATAGAGAACTGTGGGTTTTTGCACCTTTTCAGTATGGATCTACTGCTCTTACTGGAGAATCTTAGTGATTCTCCAGGAACCCCACTGGAGTATTATCACAGTATTACCACAATTTTGTGTTTAGTTCTACAGGCTTCTCTATGAATGAAGAACTCAGTTTGTATATTCCACACATGGACATAGCCATAATTTAACAGATTTTTTTTTTCTTATCTATGTAGACTTTGTAAATCTTGCAAGCCAAGTCTGCAATAACCTTTCCACAGAAAGATATGAGCAAAACTCTGTAAAACTAAATCCAATATAAATTCATACGGTGCTAGGTTTTTAAAAAATATGTATAAATGTTGCAGTAGGTGAGTTCTGCATTCACAAATAGCTACAGATATATTTGAAGAGCAGATGAATTCTGACCAAAACAATGGATTCAGCACCATGGAGAGGACTTTGGAGAGAATTCTCAGCCTGGCATTGTCCTGTGATCAGCGTGCAAAGTAACAAAAGCATTTAAAAAAAAACAAAAAACCTTTGTCTCCTGGAGCACAGCAATCTTTGTGCATATTGTGAGGGTGAAAGAAACTGCTAGATCAGCTCAACTGGGGGAATGACTTTCTCAAAACTTCTGTCATCTAGCACGCATCAGGAGTGCAGCAGTGTGCAGGTATTAAGGGATGAGCAGCTGGCAGCCGAGGTGAGCTGAAGTGCACCCAGCTGCAGTGGTGTGCCCTCACATCTGGTAGCCTTCCCTGGTGCGTGATGAAGTGCAGAATTCCTCTTCTGTTTGTACTTCCCTGTCAGGACAGCAGTAGTTCTATTTATTTTGTGTAATCCTTGCGCTAGAAACAAAAGGCCCAATTTTTCCTTGATTCTGCCCTACAAGGAGACTTAGAATCACAGTGTTTGCTTCTCAAAAAGTGGTTTGAATAACATAACGCTGTGTAGTGTTAGTATACTGGCGATTTGTTCAGGTGAGTTTATGAAGGGTTGCGCTCATATGCAGGAAAATATCGCCCTCTGCTGGACTATGAAAGGATGACTGCAAATTTCATCAACACACAAAAAAATGTTGTGATAAAACTGCAGCTCGAACAGCATCCTCCAAGGATATGGCACACACACCCAAATACGATAAGCTCTTACTTGACTCTATGTTTTTCTCAATCTCGGTTGCATTTGGTTTAGTATCTCAGCCTGTTATGATCATTAGCCTCATTGCAATGATCACTCTTTGGCAAGGATGCAAAAATTGGTCTGAAGTGTTGTTACCTGTTCTATGGATGAGGGCAAAGGTGTGTTAAATGCTACTAAAATGCAACCTGAGAAATCTAAATTTGCACACATTAACAAAAGAGAAAACCTGAACTGAGAACTTTTTCCAATACTCTCACAGCACAAGCAGCTGAACTATATCATCATGGCTCAAACATTTCTAAAGTTTGTGTCTTGATTGTTTTAATAGCCTGGAAAAACAAGTATGGAATTGATGTTCAGAACTTTATGAAAGACACCTGAGGAAGCAATATAACAAATAGGAATGAGAGAAATCTGATCCTATTCCAGAAAGGTGTACAGACTGGGAGAACTCCTTCAGAGCAGCCCTACAGAGAAGGATTTGGGGGTCCTGATGGATGGAAAGCTGGACATGAGCCAGCAGGATGCTTTTGCAGCCCAGAAAGCCAACAGTATTCTGGGATGCATCAACAGAGGGGTGGCCAGCAAGGTAAGGAGGCAATTGTCCCCCTTCACTCTGCCCTTGTGAGGCCCCATCCGGAGTACTGTGTCCAGGCATGGGGCCCCCAGAACAGGAAGGATGTGGAGCTGTTGGAGCAGGAGCAGAGGAGGGCCACAGAGATGATCACAGGGCTGAAGAACCTATCCTATAAAGAAACACTGGGAATTTGGGGCTTGTTTAGCTTGGAGAAGCTCTCAGGGGAGACCTCATTATAGCTTTTCAGTTCTTCAAAGGAGCTGATAAGCAGGAGGGAGAACGACTTTTTACACAGTCTTATAGTGATAGGACAAGGATGAATGGCTTTAAACTAAAAGAGGGTAGATTTAGGTTTTAGGAGGGTAGATTATGGCTTGGAGGGTTGGAACTAGATAATCTTTAAGTCCCCTCCAACCTAAGCCATTCTATGATTCTGTGAAATTAGAAGAGTGAAAGGCCAGCTAGACCTTATCTTGTCAACTGCAGTAAAAGAGAATAAAAAACATCAGTATAAAAAAAAGAGCTGGTGGAAGTGCTAGCCAAGGCACATTCAGCAATTTATCCCCTATCTTGACAAATCAGAGAGGTGTTAGTTGACTGGATGTTGGCAAATGGGACATTCATCTACAAGAATGGCAGGAGGGAGGACCCAGGGAATTACAGGCCTGTCATCTGACCTTGGTGCCAGCGAAGGTGCAGACCATCCTGAGTGCCATCACATGGCTTGTACAGGACAACCAGGTGATTAGACCCAGTCAGTGAGGATTTAGGGAAGACAGATCCTGCCTGACTAACCTGATCTCCTTCTATGAGAAAAAGACTCACTTAGTGTATGATGGAAAGGTTGTGGATGTTGTTTACTTGGATTTTAGAAAGGCATTTGCTACTGTTTCTCCCAGACTTCACTTGGAGAAACTGGGTGCTCACAGTTTGGATTAATGTGTTGTTTGGTGGGTAAAAAACATCAAGTTGGGTGAGAGTGCTGATCTGCTTGAGGGTAGGAAGGTTCTGCAGAGGAAGCTGAATAAGCTGTATCAATGGGTCGAGTCCAATCACCTGATATTCTACGAGGCAAAATGATGAATGCTGCACTTGGGTTGTAACAACACCATGCAGCGATATAAGTTTGGGGAAGAGTGGATGAAATGTTGCCTGACAGAAAAGATCCTGGAGATACTGCTTGACAGCCAGCTGAAACTGAGCAAACAGTGTGCCAGGTGGCCAAGAAAGCCAGTAGCTTCCTGGCCTGCCTCAGAAGTGTGGCTAGCAGGACTAGGGTTGTGATTGTCCCTCTCTACCCAGCACTTGTGAAACTGTACTTTGAGTACAATGTTCTGTTTTGGACTTATCACTGCAAGAAAGATTCTGAGTCACTCAAATGTATCCAGAGAAGCACTGTGAAGCAAAACAAAATACACAAAGAGCAGCTGAGGGAAACAATACCCCAGGGAATCTGTCCACAAGGACAAGGGAGCAGAGTAGTGCTAGCAGATCATTAAGGAAGTACACGAGAGCTATCTCCAGGTATAGGAAGTCAGGAGAGGAAGGCAGGAGACCCACATGGCTGAACCCACACCTGCTGGTCAAACTGGGGAGCAAGAAGAAGATGCACAGGCAGTGAAAGCAGAGACAGCTATCCTGGGAGGAGTATGGGGAAGATGCTAGGCTGTGTAGGGATGGACTTAGGAAGGCCAAGGCTCAGCTGGAGCTGGAATGGGTGTAGGGTGCAAAGAAGAATAAAAAGGCATCTACAAGTATATCAACCAGAAAAACAAAGTCCAATGCAGCGTACCCTCCTTGAGAGCAACACAGGCAGGCCGGTAACAATGGACGAGGAGAACGCAGTGGTATTGAACAACTTTTTGCCTCAGTCTTTACTAGACTGCTTTTCACACACTCCTCAAGTGAACCATTTGGAAGACGAGGACTGGGGGAGCAATGCCTTTCCCACTGCAAGCAAAGGTTAAGTTAATGACCACCTGAGGTACCTGAATCTGTAAATCTGTGGGTCCTGTTGAGAGGTATCCCAGAGTCCTGAGGAATGGGCCGACATAGTTGCCAAGACACTCTCAATGATATATGAAAAGTCATGACAGCCAGGTGAAGTCCCTGGTGATTGGAAAAATGGCAAAGTTGCACCCATTTTTACACAGGATGGAAAGGATGACCCAAGGAACTACTGACCTGTCAGCCTCACCTCTGTGCCAGGGAAGATCATGGAGCAGTTCCTCCTGGGAGCTGTGCTAAAGCACATGAAAGAGAGGGAGGTGATGCAGGATAACCAGCAGGGCTTCACCAAGGACAGGTCCTGCACAACCAATGTAGCGGCCTCCTCTGATGGCAGAACTGCATCAGTGGACAAGGTAAGAACCACTGATGTCATCTATCTGGATTTCATTAAGGCCTTTGGCACAGTCCCCTGTAACGTTCTTCTCTCCATATTGAAAAGATGTGGATTTGACAAGTGGACTATCTGATGGATAAGGAATGGGTTGCGAGATCATGCTCAGATAGTGGTGGTCAGTGGCTCAGTGTCTGAATGGAGATCAGTGACAAGAGGTGTCTCTCAGGGGTCAGTACTGGGACCAATGATCTTTAATATTTCCATCAGTGACATTGACAGTGGGACTGAGTGTACCCTCAGCAGGTTTGTGGATGACACCTAAGTACGTGGTGTGGTCAACATGCCTGAGGGACTGGATGCCATCCAGAGAGACCTAGACAGGTGGAGCAGTAGGCCCAGGAGAATCTGATGAGGCTCAATAAATCTGAGTGCAAGGTCTTTCACTTGGGTTATGGCAACCTCTACTATCAAAACAAGCTGGAGGACAAAGGATAGTGTGCAGCCCTGCTTAAAAGGACTTGGAGGTACTGGTGGATGCAAGCTGGACATGAGCCAGCACTGTGCCCTTGCATCTCAGAAAGCCAACTGTATCCTGGGCTGCATCAAAAGGAGTGTGGTCAGCACTTCGAGGGAGGTGATCCTGCCCCTCTATTCTGAGCTGGTGAGACCTCACTGGAGCACTGCTTCCAGATGTAAAGTCCTCAGTACAGGAGAGACATGGAGCTGCTGGAGCTCATCCAGAGGAGGACCACAAAAGTGATACAAGGGATGGAACTCCCCTCCTACAAGGACAGGCTGAGAGAACTGGGGCTGTGCAGCCTGGAGAAGGCTCAAGGGAGAGCTGAGAATGGCCTGTCAGTGGGGTTTGTAAGAAAGGAGTCAGACTCTTCAGCAGGGTCTGTTGTGAGAGGAGAAGGGGAAATGGTTTCAAAGTAAAGGAGAGAAGATTCAGATCTGATAAAAGGAAAGAGTATTTTACAATAACAATGGTGAGGCACTGGAACAGGTTGTTCAGAGAGGTGGTGGTTGTCCTGTCCTTGGAGACACTGGAGACATTCAAGTTCAGGCTGGATCAGACTCTGAGCAGCCTGATCTAGCTGTTGGTATCCCTGTTCATTGCAAGAAAGTAGGACTAGATGACGTTCAACAGTCCCTTCCAGCTCAAACTATTCTATTCTATTCTATTCTATTCTATTCTATTCTATTCTATTCTATTCTATTCTATTCTATTCTATTCTATTCTATTCTATTCTATTCTA
>NW_018364540.1:13086-20918 GCF_002078875.1 Numida meleagris | reverse complement strand
TATCACTACAATGAAAACTTCTTAAGCTAACTTATCACTACAATGAAAACTTCTTAAGCTAACTTATCACTACAATGAAAACTTCTTAAGCTAATGTATGTTGACCCTTGAGAAATGGCAAACCACCAAAAAGGAGAGAGAAGGACCATGCCAGCAGTGGATGTGATAGGTAGTGCCAGCAGGGCGTCCCCTGCTTCAAAGTGCACTTCTCTCTCACCCACCACAGGTTCTCTCCTACTTTATTCTTCTCAGGGCCTACAGGGTTTTTCCACTTGTACACCGCATCAGCGTGGCCAGTGCGTGGTACAGAGCCCAAGTGGAACACCTGCTCACAAATAAATCAAACATTTAAGGCTAGTTCCCTCTACAAACAAAACACTTGTAAAAAATACTTACAACTATAACCATAAAAATACTTACAGCTATAACCATTTATTCCCATGGCTTCTCACTAACCAAGGCGAGAATGCTGCCGTCCTTGCTCACCGACATATTGCTGACTGGATCCACATTGCCCAAGTCTCTCTTAACCTGATCAACAAGTGCTTGATCTACTGCTTTGTTAATCATGGCTCTCACGCAGGATATAATGCAAGGAATACAAATTAAAAGGCACACAAAATTCAAAAGACACATTAGCCCTAACTTAACTAGTTTCTGAACCCAAGGGCCCAGGCCTTGAAACCACCCATCAAACCATTCCCATGAAGTTCCCACATGTAACTTCTGCACGCCTTCCTGCAGTTGCTGAATGCTCTGATGGATGGAGATGGAGTGATCCGATAAGTTCATACAGCACATTCCTTCAGTGTCCTCACAGTCATGTCCATGAAGTAGAAAGTCAAAAGCAGCTCTGTTCTGCAACGTAGCGTGACAAACTGAGTCGACATCCTGTAACACTCCTGAAAGTGCTTGGGAGGTTGCGTTAGTCTGCTTGCTAAGCCAGCATCCTAGCTTATTCAAGCTAATTAGAGCCTTAGCAGCTGCTACCCCTGGAGTAAAGAGTGATGCAAACACAACTGATTCTCTCTTCGAAAACTTAACCTCGTCTTTGCAAATTTTATAAAGAGCATGAATGCTTCTTTGGATCCTATCATGATTGCGATGTTTTGCAAGGATCGTAGTCAGATTTGGCATCAGTAAGGTCAACCTGCCCAAAGAGCAGGGCCCTCCCTTAATATATGGTGGAATGGTCGGCCACGCACGATCTCCACATATTAAGAATACCCCTCGGGGTAGTTGAAGGGGTAAGTTACTTGATTTCGAAACATTTAATGACGTGTAACTACACCAGGCTGACGCATTTCGGTATGCCAGCATTGTAGCATTGACTGACCACAAAAGAGATTGATCATTACCGGAATAATTCAAAACCACACAGCAATCCATTTTTACTGATCCCAAAAGTTCTAACTCCTGCGGGGGTAGTGACACTGGAGGCAAGAGAGGTGCCCACTGGTCCCACATATCCACCGTCCAGTTGTTCCCACTTCCGTTGATCGAGGGGAAGCCCTGCCAGACATGTAGTACATGGGGAGTCAGGGGATGACACTGAGAGGCAGAGAGTGTTCTGTCCGATGGCGCTGGCAAGCGTCACCGACACATTAGTCTTAGGCTGTGAAGGTACCCGTGCAGCATTTGCGATGATGGCACAGCAGATGAAGGTGATGCCGACAAATGAGGTTGCACTGCCCTCGCTGGAACCCATCGTGGTCCTGCACCTGTGGAAAAACAAGCATAACCTCTCCCCCCAAGTTATCAGTGGGAATGGGCCTTCCCAACGGCCCGATTCCAGATTTTTCATTAGCACAGTAGCTTTCCCATGAGCATTTCCTCTTTCCTCAGAAACTGAAGCAAAATGACGGGCTATCATTGGTTCTCCGTCATCACACCATTGATTTAGGAAGTTTAATACATACGTAGACTTAGCAAGCCTTTCTGCTGCAGGTGCCTTCTCCATTCCCCCTTTTTGTTTGAGTAGCATAGCTTTAAGTGTGCTACGGGTCCGCTCAACTATGGCTTGTCCCGTTGGTGAATGTGGTATGCCTGTGAGATGTTTAACTCCCCATGATTGCAGAAACTCTAATACTTTCTGAGATATATGTCCTGGTCCATTATCTGTTTTAATAGTCTTTGGTAGCCCAAGAGTTGCAAAGGCCAAAAGAAAATGCTTGCAAATATCGCGGGCCTTTTCTCCAGTATGCGCTGTTGCTGCTATGGTCTCACAAAAAGTATCCACTGAGATGTGGACAAATTGAAGTCTTACGAAGTCAGGGATGTGTGTGACATCCGCCTGCCATAATTCCAGAGCTGTTAGGCCTCGGGGATTAACCCCATAAGACAGAGAAGGTGTCAATTGTGGGCAGTCAGGGCAGGCTGTAATAATCTGTCGGGCCCGAGACAAGCTAAGCCCATAAGACTTTTGCAGTGCCTTGGCGTTCTGGTGAAAAAAGGCGTGTGACAACTGGGCCTGTTCAAATGAATTGGGAAGAACAGTTACACCGGCTAATTGAGCAGAAAACATCTCAACTTCCGTAGCGATTGTTTTGGGAAACTGATGAGGTAAAAAGATCCATTCCAGTATTAAAAGAGGGTCATCCACGGCATTATCCCACTGAAAGAGGAAAGCATAAGGCTGGAAATCTGGCTTGAGTACTATTAAGTGAAATGGAAGGGAAGGCTCGTACCACTGAGCTTGCCTCTGAGACAGAGTTGTGGCAACCTCCTGCAAAGCTTGCTGCGCTGCAGGTGTCAGAGATCTTTTGGAATTCCAAGCCGGAGCATCCTTTAATAATTGAAACAATGGGCGCAAGGTTTCATTAGATATTCCTAGCAGAGGCCTGATCCAATTTATAGTCCCTAGCAGTTTCTGCATATCACTTAGAGTTTGAATTTCTGGATTTATTTTAAGGCACTGTGGGGTGACAGTCTGATTTGTAATTCGCCAACCTAAATAATTCCATGGCAATTCTCTTGGACTTTTTCCGGAGCTACTTCTAAACCACAGCTAGTGATGCTGTCAACAACTACAGCCACGGCATGCTGCATGTCCTCAGTTGACTCGGTTGCCACAAGGATGTCATCCATATAATGGTAAATCACAGCATTAGACAGTTGTTCCCTGGCAGGGGTTAAGGCCTTAGCAACAAACCATTGACAGATCATAGGGCTGTTTTCCATGCCCTGCAGTGATACCGTCCAATGATACCGCGGGGTTGGTGCCGATGCATTTACAGAAGGGACAGAAAAAGGAAACTTAGGAGCATAATTGGGATCTAAAGGGACGCTGAAAAAACAGTCTTTTAAGTCAATAACAGTTAGGCACCAATTCTGGGGTACCATCAAAGGGGATGGGAGTCCCAGTTGCAAAACTCCCGTATCCTCAATCACAGCATTAATCTGTCACAAGTCGTGCAATAGTTGCCACTTCCTGTTCTGTTTTCTTATAACAAACACTGGCGAGTTCCAGGGGCTGGTAGTGGGGACTGTATGTCCAGCCCGCAATTGGTCCTGAACTAAATCATGTAAATGATGCACATGTGAGCTCTGCAAAGGGCTGAGACTGACCCCCTATGCCAACAAGTGCTGTGTGCACTCACGTAGTGCGCCAGTGTGACAGCCAGGCGCCGTAAGCAATCACAGTCACATCAGCACCTGTGTCCAAAATCCCTGAAACATCAAACTTCGGGGGGGGTTGCCCGATTCCAGTGTACAGGTTAAGGTAGGTCGGGCACCTGACACCTTTTGTGTCCGTAATATCTGGGGTGTCCCCGCAGATCCAAACCCTGCAGCCCCCCCTTCCCATGAGTGCAGTCAGCACCAGCTGTGCCTGAGAATAAATCCATTGAGCAATACGAGTGCCCACCAGTACTTCACATGGGGGCATGGGTATCCAGACCATAATTTTAACCTCTCCAGTATAATCAGCATCTCTAAGTCTGGGTAACACAAAAGGACCTTGCACTGTAGCTGATGAATGCCCTAAAAGCAAAGCACTCAATCCCTGTCCCAACGGACCATACATCCCGGTAGCCACAGCTCGCACTGCCGTGGAGTCAAGGGCTACTCGTTCGGGCGTGGCCAGGTCCACTCCAGCGCTGCCACGGGTCCTGGCATATAAGCAGGGGATGTCGGAATCGGTTGTGGTGTCGATGCCTCCCAGTCCCGGGGGCCCAGGGGCCTTTTTATTAGGACAGTCTCAGCTTAAATGACCTGGTTGTGCACATGCGAAGTAGTTTTGTGAATTCAATGTCACGGCTGCAAACGCTGAAGCCATCATGTTACACTGGTGCTGCATAGTCCCTGTCTTACTGCACACGTCTAGCATTTGCAGAAGCATAGGGTCAGATAAAGGTTGAAGCACCTTTTGGCAATCCTCGTTAGCATGTTCTAATCCTAGTCCAAAGTCAAAAGCCATTTTCCTGAGTTCCTTTACTATCTGAAAACTTACTCCCTCGTGTCTGGGGGGTCTGTGTGGCTCAGATAGCACAGGGCACGCAAGTGCCCACTGCAGCTGATGGACCATTTCAAGATCTCCACTTAATTCCCTGAACTGGATGAGGGCATGGAGAGCACCCTCAGTAAGTTTGCAGGTGACACCAAGCTGGCAGGAAGTGTCGATCTGCCTGGGGGTGGGAAGGCCCTACAGAGAGATCTGGACAGGCTGGATCCCTGGGCAAAAGCCAATGGGATGAGGTTCAACAAGACCAAGTGCCGGGTCCTGCACTTTGGCTACAACAACCCCAGGCAACGCTACAGGCTTGGGGCAGAGTGGCTGGAAGGTAGTGTGGAGGAAACGGACCTGGGGGTATTGGTCGATGCTCAGCTGAGCGTGACCCAGCAGTGTGCCCAGGTGGCCAAGAAGGCCAATGGCATCCTGGCTTGTATCAGAAATAGTGTTGCCAGTAGGAGTCAGGAGGTAATTGTCCCTCTGTACTCAACCCTGGTGAGGCCCCACCTCAAGTACTGTGTCCAGTTTTGGGCCCCTCACTGCAAGAAAGACATTGCAGCCCTGGAGCGTGTTCAGAGGAGGGCGACGAAGCTGTGAGGGGTCTGGAGCACAGGCCTTATGAGGAGTGGCTGAGGAAGGTGGGATTGTTCAGTCTGGAGGAGGCCCACAGGAGACCTTATCGCTCTCTATAACTACCTGAAGGGAGGTTGTAGTGAGCTGGGGGTCGGCCTCTTCTCTCTTACAACTAGTGACAGGACGAGGGGGAATGGCCTCAAGTTGCGCCAGGGGTGATTTAGGCTGGACATTAGGAAACACTACTTTTCTGAAAGAGTGGTCAGGCGCTGGAATGAGCTGCCCAGGGAGGTGGTGGAATCACCATCCCTGGAGGTGTTCAAGAAACATTTAGATATAGCGTTGAGAGACACGGTTTAGTGGGGTTATTGGTGGTAGGTGGCCGGTTGGACTGGATGATCTTGTAAGGCTTTTCCAACCTAGCTAATTCTATGATTCTATGATTCTGCCTCGTTTCGGATGGCTCGCCACATATCGGGGGGAGAACCACCCCTGTCCTTAACCAAATTACACGCGGGCGGCAGAAGCGGAGCAGCAGGCGGCGGGGGCGCAGCGGGCATTGAGGGGGTTGTGGCGGGCGGGGACGGTGCGGTGCGGGGTGGGGAACGCTCCGGAGCGGACTGCGGCCGCGGGGCTGCGGGAGCCTAGCAGCGGCGGCAGCGGCGGTCTCTGAGGTCCGCGATTTTGCTTGTCCCCGACCGGGGGAGGGGTTGGAGTCGCGGATCGGGTCCGGGAAGGAGCCGCTTCCCGCACCGAGGGGCAGCGGCGGGGGTGGCGGGGAGCGCGATGGGGAACGGTCGGAAGAACTCGTCCTTCCTTGTCGAATTTGTTTGAGCGCTTCTGATACTTGGTGCCAAACAGGTAGAAGCTGAGCAGTGGTTTTATCTGCAGGAGAGGGATCGGGTTCTTTCTGCGGGTCCACGGGCTCAGGATCCAGCGGGTTGTCTGCCCCGCCCTGCTGTTTATTTACGGTTGCGCCTGATAACGGAGGCGCCGCAGACTCTGCCGAGCCTGTGGAACCCATATGTTTCTTTAAAGTCTCAAAAACTGTTCTCCGCGGCCTTAAAAGGTCCTTTGCCGCGTTATCTGAGCGGGTAGCGGCATCCCAAAGCTTCACCCCCGCTCAGTCCCATATGTCCATATTGTAGATGGAGATGCTAGTCACTCCATCTACATGGCTAGAAACCCAAACAAGAAGGCGTTTCAAATCAAAAGAGTCTGTTTTTACATGATGCTTCTGTAGAAGTCCCTGCATCTCCTGGTAAACTACTTTCTGTTCCTTGGACATTTCACCGCCCATAGATCCCAGCTGCTCACCTCTATCCAGCAGAGACGATAATGCCGTACGGTCGACCCTGCTCCGTTTCAGCAGCCTTCAGTTCAGTGGGGCCTGCCACCGATCAGCTGAATAAGCCGACTGAGATCCCTGTTCGGGCACCATCTGTGGCAACCAGGCACGGACTCCGACGTGGTGGATCCAGATGTGTTTATTACAAGTTCTCACAACACTTATATACATTCACAAGTTTCTATTCTCAGCTTTCCCATCCGCCTTTACAACTTCCCCATCCACAGTTACATGTCAGCAATGTATTCCACAAACACTTCTTCTTAACTGTGCATACAGGCGCTTGTCCAATCAGAGCCATGAGACGTTCCTTTTGTTTTCCTCTCCTTCGGGAGATATCCTTGTTTCTCAGCCTTGCTTCTCACGCTGCCTATCCTGCTCTGCAGCTTCTGCTCTGAATAGTCTTTCTCGTATTCCCACATCTTCCTATGCCGCAGAGAAGCACATGGTCCTCCTGCAGCTTACAGAGTGAGAATCTCAGCTTGTAACTCTCTCTATTTGATTTATTGGCCTCAATTTCGATATAATATTTAGTAAATTAACGTTCCTCCTCAGATTGGTGCCGCTGTTTTGTTTTAGATCCGTCTACGAGTTCCTACCTTTCCCCTTTTCCCTTTGTCTTCCCCAGGACGTGGGCCCCTGCTGCATTAGCTGCCAGACCGATCTGGGTCGGACGTGGTAGATCTATGCCACGTGTCGCCTTGTGGAGTTACTTACGTGAGCATGGAGAAGACATGAAGAAATGGCATAAAAAACCCACTCCTGTACTACGAGCACGGGTGAGAGAATTACAGCGCAGATTAACCACCGATGAAATTGCTGAAGTCACTACAGGTAACCGGTAGGGGGTAGGGGGGCCCTGCCCTCAGTCAGGGGAGGGAAAGGGATAATAGAGTTTATTGGACTGTGTGGATTCGATGGCCTGGCACTTCAGACTCACAGAAATATGAGGCACTGGTGGACACTGTTGCACAGTGCACTCTAATGCCCTCAAGTCATGAAGGGACAGATTCGATTTATATTTCTGGATTGTCTGGGGGCTCTCAAGAATTGACTGTGCTGGAGGCCGAAATAAGCCTCGCTGGTAAAGACTGGCAAAAACATCCTATTGTGACTGGCCCGGGGGCTCCGTGTATACTTGGTATTGATTACCTCAGAAGGGGGCATTTCAAGGATCCCAAAGGGTATCGATGGGCCTTTGGAATAGCTGCTGTAGACACAGACAACATTAAGCAGCTGTCTGTTTTCCCTGGCCTGTCAGAAGATCTGTCTGCGGTGGGGTTGCTACAAGTAAAAGAGCAACAGGTACGGATTGCCACAAGAACGGTGCACAGACGGCAGTACCGCACCAACAGGGATTCCTTGCTCCCCATTCATAAGTTGACTCGTCAACTAGAGAGCCAGGGAGTGATCAGCAAAACTCACTCACCTTTTAACAGCCCCATATGGCCAGTGCGTAAA
>NW_018364540.1:8347-10643 GCF_002078875.1 Numida meleagris | reverse complement strand
AGATAAGGTCCCTGTAGTACATGTAAAGAGCATGCTGGGAAAAGCGGTTTGGGTCTTTCCAGCTGCTGGGTAGGGCAAACCTCTCCGTGGCACTGTTTTTGCCCAGGGACCTGGGTCCACTTGGTGGGTGATGCAGAAGAATGGGGATGTTCAGTGTGTACCACAAGGGAATTTGATGTTGGGGGAGTGCAGTCAGTAAGCCTATGTATATATAGGTATACATTTCTGTGTGTGTAATGCATGTTAATTATTGTTTGTTTGCATATGTATATTGACATGATGTAGTGATATGGAATAAGGGGTGGAATGTCATGGTTTTATGATTTTTGGCTATTGGAATTCCACATCATAACATCATGTAGTGAATGTACCTGGTTCTCGGAAGAGAAGGACTACTCCATTCCCCAAGGTACTTTGCTCCTCTGTTACCATTTCCGGCCAGAGGGAAAAGATAAAAACTTGCAGATCACGAGACCTCGTCCCTTTCTTCCGCCCGTCTCTCGTCTTGGCAGCACCTCACTCCTCAGCCGTCTTATCGTCGGTAGTAGAGTAAGGCCTACCTTCATTGTGGGGCATTCTCTCTCTCCGTATTGGATTTATCAGCTTAAATTGTAATTATATTGTATTATAGTGTGTTGTTCGCATTCCAATATCTTGTTTAGTAAATTAGTTTGTTTCTCCTCAGATAGTTGCCGCTGTTGCTCTCAGGGCCATCTCCTTACCCTTTTCCCCTTTTCCCTTTTCCTGGGGCGTGGGCCCGTAGGTCCCCCATCCCATTTGTCGCGGAACCAGGCTGAACGCCCGTAAACCGTTGACAACCACATAGCAGAGGGACATATGAGGAAATGTGCAATAAATCTCAATGCAAAATCGATTGTTTATGTCCGGATGTAGTGTTCTAGCTCCCTTATAAGGGAAAAATGAACCAGAAATCTGGTGTATAAGAAAGCTCAATACTATCACAGAGGAATAACTCAACGCATGTGCAGAGGAAACGTTAAGTCACAGCCTGAAAGAGTGATTGAGCACCTGGTGGGAAGGCAGGGCCAACCCAGGGGAGCTCAGGTGCGTGCAGTGCACCTGAGTGACCGGAAGGGGTGGGGCCAGGAGGGATGCCTTCCCAGACCTCATTGAAGGGCTGGCAGTGGAGGTGAGGGAATCTTGCTGGAGATCCTGGCTTACCTGTGGCCTTCCAAAGGTAATCCGCTTTTGTTCCTTTGTTTCTGCATTCAAGGCTGCTGCATTTGGGTTTGCCTCATTTCCTACAGGCGAAGACTTTGCCACCCTGCTATTATCACTGGACTTTCCATCACATCATAGCATTACAAGATACAAGCTAAAGTCCTATAGAAATACGTATGGGTTTCTTTTTGAGCTAAGACACAATGAATTGTAAACAACATCTCGAATAATTCTGAGAAGTTCAAAAGGAAAGGCATAAACATGTGATGGCAGAATAACATACGTTTATTGGTTTTATAATTTTTTTTAATGCTAAGAGGCTGTGCTAAGGGGCCGTCGTTTCGCGTCGTTTCTGCGCTGCCGTCGTTCCCCGCTGTTTCCTGGCTGCTGCCGCTCGCCACCACTTGACGCCGTCCCGCGTCGTTCCCCGCTGCTCTCCGTCCTCCCCTGCCCCTCGCCGCCGTCCCCCGCCGTTCCCCGCCATTTCCCCGGTGCCGCTGCTCGCCCCCACTTGCTGCCGTCCCCCGTCGTCCCCCGCCGCTCACCACCGTCCCCTGCCGCTCGCCACCGTCCCCCGCTGTCCCCCATCGTTCCCTGCCATTCCCCGCTGTTTCCCTGCTGCCGCTGCTCGACGCTGTCCCCCGCCGCTCGACGCCGTCCCCCTTCGTTCCCTGCCGGTCAACGCCGTCCCCTGTTGTCCCCCGTCGTCCTCCGCCGCTCCCTGCCGGTCCCCGTCGCTCATCGCCGTTCCCCGTCGTTCCCCATCATTCCCCATCGCTCTCCGTCGTCCCCCACTGCTCGCTGCCGACCCCACCGTCGTGCCATGCCGTTCCCCGCTGCTGTTCCCTGCTGCTTGCCGTCATTCCCCGTCGTCCCCCGCTGTTCCCCGCTGCTTGCAGCTGTCCCGTTGTCCCCCGCCGTCCCCCGCTGTCCCCCGCCGCTCCCTGCCGTTCCCCGTCGCTCGCTGCCGTTCCCCGTCATTCCCCGCCGCTCTGTCATCCCCCACCGCTTGCCGCTGTTCCCCGTTGTTCCCTGTCATTCCCCGCCACTCTCCGTCGTCCCCCGTTGCTCACCGCCATCCCCCGCCGCTCCCCGCCGTTTCCCTGCTGCCGCT
>NW_018364540.1:4322-6207 GCF_002078875.1 Numida meleagris | reverse complement strand
TCATCTGCCGGCGTCCCCCGCCGCTCTCTGCCGTCCCACGCTGCTCTCTGCCGTCCCCCGCCGCTCGCCGCCGTCCCCTGCCGTTCCCCATCGCCTGCTGTTCCTCCGCTGAAACCACTCGCCCCCTCTTGCTGCCGTCCACCGTCGTCCCCCGTTGTTCCCCGCCACTCGACGCCGTCCCCCGTCGTCCCCCGTTGTTCCCCGCTGCTCACTGCTGTCCCCTGTTGTGCCCTGTCGTTCCCCGCCACACCCTGCCATTCCCCGTCACTCGCTGCCATTCCCCGTCATTCCCCGTGGCTCTCTGTTGTCCCCCGCCACTCGCCGCCGTTCCCCGTCATTCCCCGCCGCTCTCCGTCTTCCCCCGTCGCTCACCGCCGTCCCCTGCCGTTCACCCGCTGCCGCCGCTTGCCCCCTCTTGCCGCCGTCCCCCGTCGTCCCTCGTTGTTCCCCGATGCTCAACGCCATCCCCCGTCGTCCCCCGTTGTTCCCCACTGCTCGCCGCTGTCTCCCGTCGTCCCCTGCTGCTCCCTGCCGTTCCTTGTCGCTCGCTGCCGTTCCCTGTCATTCCCCACCGCTCTCCATCGTCACCCGCCGCTTGCCGCTGTTCCCCGTCGTTCCCCGTCATTCCCCGCTGCTCTCCGTCGTCCCCTGTTGCTTGCCGCTGTCCCTCGCCGCTCCCCGCCGTTTCACCACTGCCGCCGCTCGCCCCCAATTGCCGCCGTCCCCCGTCGTCTCCCGCTGCTTGATGCCGTCCCCTGTTGTCCCCTGGCATCCTCCGTCATCTGCCGGCGTCCCCCGCCGCTTTCCGCCGTCCCCCGCTGCTCACCGCCGTCCGCCTCCGTTCCCCCGCTGCTTGCCCCCTCTTGCCGCCGTCCCCCGTCGTCCCTCGTTGTTCCCCGCCGGTTGATGCCATCCCCCGTCGTCCCCCATTGTTCCCCGCTGCTCACCACTGTCCCCCGTCGTCCCCCGCCGCTCCCTGCCGTTCCCTGTCACTCACCGCCGTTCCCTGTCATTCCCTGCCGCTCTCCATCGTCCCCCGTTGCTCGCCGCCGTCCCCCGCCGCTCCCCGCCGTTTCCCAGCTGCCACCGCTTGCCCCCACTTGTCGCCATCCCCCGTCACCCCCCCTCGTTCCCCGCCTCTTGCTGCTGTCCCCGGTTGTCCCTTGGCATCCCCCGTCATCTGCCGGCGTTCCCCGCCGCTCTCCGGTGTCCGCCGCCACTCGCTGCCATCCCCCGCCGCTCACCGCTGTCCCCTGCCGTTCCCCCGCTGCCGCCGCTTGCCCCCTCTTGCTGCCGTCCCGTCGTCCCTCGTTGTTCCCTGCCGCTCGACGCCGTCCCCCGTCGTTCCTCGCCGCTCACCGCTGTCCCCTGTTGTCCCCCATCGTCCCCCGCTGTCCCCCGCCGCTCCCTGCCGTTCCCCGTTGCTCGCTGCTGTTCCCCGTCATTCCCCGCCGCTCTGTCGTCCCCCGCCGCTTGCCGCTGTTCCCCGTCGTTCCCCGTCATTCCCCGCCGCTCTCCGTCATCCCCCGTTGCTCGCTGCTGTCCCCCCCCGCTGCCCGCCCTTTCCCCACTGCCGCCGCTCGCCCCCACTTGCCGCCGTCCCTCGTCGTCCCCCACTGCTCGATGCCGTCCCCCGTTGTCCCCTGGCATCCTCCGTCATCTGCCAGCATCCCCCGCTGGTCTCCGCCGTCCCCCGCCGCTCACTGCCGTCCCCGGCTGTTCCCCTGCTGCCGCTGCTTGCCCCCTCATGCCACCGTCCCCCGTTGTCCCTCGTTGTTCCCCGCCGCTTGATGCCGTCCCCCGTCGTCCCCCGTTGTTCCCCGCTGCTCGCCACTGTCCTCCGTTGTCCCCCGCCGCTCCCTGCAGTTCCCCGTCGCTCGCCGCC
>NW_018364540.1:0-1599 GCF_002078875.1 Numida meleagris | reverse complement strand
TCCCTCGTCGTTCCCCGCTGCTCCCCGCTGTCGTTCCTCGCTGCTTGCCGTCATTCCCCGTCGTCCCCTGCCGTCCCCTGCTGCTCGCCACCGTCCCCTGCCGCTGTCCCCCGCTGTCTCCCTCTGTCCCCTGCCGTCGTTCCCCGCCGTTCCCCATCGCTCCCCTCCGCTTGCCGCTGTTCCCCGTCGTCCCCTGCTGCTTCCTGCCACTCACCGCCGTCCCCCGCCGCTCCCCGCTGTCCCCCACTGCTCACCACCATTCCCCGTTGTTCCCTGTCATTCCATGCCGCTCGCCATCGTTCCCCACTGCTCGCCACCGTCTCTTGTCGTCCCCCGTCATCTCCTGTTGTCCCCCACCACTCACCACCGTTCCCCGTCGTCCCGCGCAATCCCCCACCGCTTGCCGCCGCTCGCCAGCGTCCCCCGCCGCTCCCTGCCGTTCCCCATCGCTCGCTGCCATTCCCCATCGTTCCCCGTCATTCCCTGCTGTTCTCCATCCCCCACGCTGTACCCCGCTGTCCTCCGTTGTTCCCCGTCGCTCCCCGTCGTCCCCCAGCACTCACCGCCGTTCCCCGTCGTCCCCCGCTGCTTGCTGCCGCTCACCGCTGTCCCCCGCTGCTCGCCGCTGTTCCCCGCCGTCCCCTGCCACTCCTTGCCGTTCCGTGTCGCTTGCCGCCGTTCCCCATCATTCCCCGCCGCTCTCCGTCATCCCCCGCCGCTTGCCGCTGTTCCCCGTCGTTCCCCGTCATTCCCCGCCGCTCTATGTCGTCCCCCGTTGCTTGCCGCTGTCCCCCGCCGCTCCCCGCCATTTCCCCACTGCTGCCGCTCGCCCCCACTTGCCGCCGTCCCCCGTCGTCCCCTGCTGCTCGATGCCGTCCCCCGTTGTCCCCTGGCATCCTCCGTCATCTGCCGGCGTCCCCCGCCGCTTTCCGCCCTCCCCCGCCGTTCCCCCGCTGCCGCTGCTTGCCCCCTCTTGGCGCCGTCCCCCGTCGTCCCTCGTTGTTCCCCGCCGCTTGATGCCGTCCCCCGTCGTTCCCCGTTGTTCCCCGCTGCTCGCCACTGTCCCCCGTTGTCCCCCGCTGCTCCGTGCAGTTCCCCATCGCTCGCCGCCGTTCCCCGTCATTCCCCGCCGCTCTCCATCGTCCCCCGTTGCTCGCCGCCGTCCCCCGCCGCTCCCCGCCGTTTCCCCACTGCCACCGCTTGCCCCCACTTGTCGCCATCCCCTGTCGTCCCCCGTCGTTCCCCGCCACTCTCTGCTGTCCCCCGTTGTCCCCTGGCATCCCCCGTCATCTGCCGGTGTCCTCCGCCGCTCTCCGCCGTCCCCCGCCGCTCGCTGCCGTCCCTCGCCGCTCTATGTCGTCCCCTGTTGTCCCCTGTCGTCCCCTGTCGTCCCCCGCTGCTCCCTGCAGTTCCTCGTCGCTCGCCGCTGTTCCCCGTCGTCCCCCAGCACTCACCGCTGTTCCCCATCGTCCCCCGCTGCTTGCTGCCGCTCACCGCTGGCTGTCCCCCGCTGCTCGCCGCTGTTCCCCGCCGCCCCCTGCCACTCCCTGCCGTTCCCTGTTGCTCGCCGCCATTCCCCATCATTCCCCGCCGCTCTCT